>NW_024096691.1:0-185000 GCF_016545835.1 Crotalus tigris
GCACATAGTCAATCTGAGTTCTATGTTGACCGTCTGGTGATGTCCATGTGTAGAGCCGTCTCTTGGGTTGTTGGAAAAGAGTGTTTGTTATGACCATCGTATTCTCATGACAAAATTCTATTAGCCTGTGCCCTGCTTCATTTTGTTCTCCAAGGCCAAACTTGCCTGTTATTCCGGTTATCTTTTGGCTTCCTACCTTAGCATTCCAATCCCCCATGATTATAAGGACATCATTTTTTGGTGTTAATTCTATAAGGTGCTGTAGGGCTTCATAGAACCGGTCAATTTCATCCTCTTCAGCACCAGTGGTTGGGGCCTAGATTTGGACTACTGTGATATTGAATGGTTTGCCTTGGATTCGAATTGAGATCATTCTGTCATTTTGAGGATTGTATCCCAGTATTGCTTTTCCTATTCTTTTATTGACTATGAAGGCTACTCCATTTCTTCTGAGGGATTCTTGCCCACAGTAGTATACCTGATGGTCATCTGAGTTAAATTCACCCATTCCTATCCATTTTAGTTCGCTGATTCCTAAGATGTCGATGTTCAGTCTTGTCATCTCTTTTTTGACTACGTCGAGCTTGCCTTGATTCATGGATCTTACATTCCAGGTTCCTATGGAGAAAAAATCTTTACAGCATCGGACTTTCCTTTCACCACCAGATATATCCACAGCTGAGCGTCCTTTCGGCTTTGGCCCAGTCGCTTCATTATTTCTGACGCTACTAGTACTAGCCCTCTGCTCTTCCCCCGTAGCATATTGGACTGTCCATGGGTTTTCATGGCAAAGATACTGGAGTGGTTTGCCATTTCCTTCTCCAGTGGATCACATTTTGTCAGAACTCTCTGCTATAACCTGTCCGTCTTGGGTGGCCCTGCACGGCATAGCTTATAGCTTCATTGAGTTACGCAAGCCCCTTCGCCACGACAAGGCAGTAATCCATAAAGGGGACAAAACTAATATTTCTCCTAATTATTAGTAAACATTTTTATGTTATGCATTAACCAATCTTGATGCAAAACACACCATGTTTTAAAATAGGTACAGCCTGTATTTCCCTCATATATGAATGAGAAAATGGATGTACACAATAGCAATAACAGCCCTTAGACTTATATACAACTCCATAATGCTTTACAGTACTCTCTAGGCAGTTTACAGTCAGCATATTGCCCCTAACAATCTGGGTCCTCATTTTACTGATCTTGGAAGGATGGAAAGCTGAGTCAACCTTGAGCCGATCAGGATCGAATTCCTGGCTGTGTTAGCCTGCAATACTGCATTCTAACCACTGCACCACCATGGTTGGCAACATTACAATTTTTGTCTTTATCAATGTACTCATAGTCAGTTACTTCATTCATTCATTGAAAATATTTTAGGCTGTCCTTGAGAGATTAAAAAAAAAAAATTCTTCTGATTGCTCCAATCTTTCCTTTGATGTTATCGTCATTGTCACAAATTGAAAGTAATCATAGTCTCTACATTTATGTATTTTGGTTGTATGGCTTTAATAATTGATTTATTTATTATATTTTTGAAAGCAATATAGGCTCTCTTTGTATAATTCAAAAGCAAATATTGAACATGTAATGGGAGAGAAGAACCACAGCATTTTTCCAGGCCTTTGCTGACATTTTTATACAGATTCTATGTTCAGTATATAGGCTGACTGCACAAACTTCTTAAGTAGCATTTTCTAAATGTATTAGCATTGCAACTCCCAGAAGTTTTATAAAACACCTTAATATTATAAAGACATGTATATTAAAAGCCTCCTGACATTACTTTGTTCTCATACATAGAGGAGGAAATTCTATGTATGATGTCTTGAACTCCAGGACAAAGGCAAGATATAATTTTTTTGTTTTGTTTCGTAACTTAGATTAAATAAATACATAAATCTTAAGGTTAGAATTGCATGACATTTATACAATTAAATAGCCATTACCTCAAGAATTTTTAACTTGGACACTTAAAAAGCTTTTAGGAAACAGCATAATTGCTCTAGGTTTATATTGTGTGTTAGCATGCAATTTCCCACCCAGTGCAATTCCTCAATAGTGAATGAACGGGTCTCCGAGGGGAGTACCACACATTCTCTGTTTGCTTGCCATATAATCAGATGGAAATGTACAGAACTGGAAGGGTTGTAAATAATTCACAGAGGTGGGCTGTTATGCATTTGTTACTTCTCCTTTGCCTGTTGGGTGTCCTCTTTAAGAATGTGGAATAACATCCCACAATTTGACATCCAGACAATTTGACTTCCCAAGACTGGTGTGGTTCGCTCTTGTTAGTCTAATCAAGTCGCTTTGCTTATTATGGGTTCAGTACTATGGTGGAAAAGGTGGATAGTTTGCCGGATAAAGTTAATCCAAACAAGCTATTACACGTCTGTTACTTATTAAGCAAATGTTGGTGTTGTCAATGGATGTGACCCAAGCAAGATGCTAATTTCCCTGTAGCAGAGCTCAAATTACCAGCCACGGTAATTGAATCTCATTTTGGTATGTATTAGTTTGGCTTCTTTCTACCTTTTCTAGAATTATCACTATACCATTTTACTTGGTGAGGATAAGAACATATAAGAAAGAAAAATGAATTGTATATTTCGTAAAAAGAAAGAGTTTTTTAGATATAGAATACCATTTTTTCTATTTCTAGCGTAATGATTGAATAACACATGGCTCTTATTTATCGTTTCTATTCTGCTATCAACTCTTGTTGTTTTGCTTTTCTCATCACAGCTTGTCCTTCTAATATAAAAGAGTACCTGTTTTTGGCATAATAGTGATGCATCTGTTTTCTGTACAGCAATTGGACGCCACTGCTATTAAATTAATCTAAATGATCAGATCCAGTAATAGCTGATTCAATATCTCTTGTTTGGCTCTCACAGTTTTAGGGAAAATAAATGTAAATTAGAGCTGTCTCAGGGATTTATTTATTTGAAGTACTAAGATCCAAAGTACAGTACTAATCAAGTCTTCAAGTCTTTTCTATCTCATTTGACAATGTCTATGAGCTTCAGAACAAAATAGTTTATTTTTTTAAAACTGTGCGTCAGTGGTAATAAACAGTCCTTCAGTTTTCATTAATGGAAGCTTTTTCCACTTCCAATATTATACTGCATGTAAGCAAAACAAAGATATATTTGAAAATAGGGTATGTAGGTGTTCTACGTGGGCACAGCTTTCTTGCATGAGCTTAAGCCTTTTTTTGCCATTCTGAACCTGAATAGATGTGGGTCATATTTAATACACTGAAACAGAAAGAGAGCAAGGTCTAGCAAGAGTTATAGCCCGACAACATGGTTCAGTTTGATAGCAGCAATTTTCAACACTGTACTTGTTGAAAAATGTTGAAGATTGCATTAAGACTACCTGTAAACCATTTCAATTAAACACATCAGTTAGCATTCTTCATTAGTTAACATTTATGATCCTTATTGCCTTAGTTTGCCAACAGTTTTCTACACTTCCAAGATGAAATTAACCTTATTAGCACCTGCGTTTTTGCAGAAAATATTTTGAGATTCCTGAGAGTGTTGATTATATATAAATAGATATAAATGAGTACCTATTTTACTGTAATATTACAAAAGAAATGGTTATTCTATTCACGACTGGAATATAATTTCACCCAAACAGGCTGCAAAGCTTAGTATTTAGTACAAACATGATCTAAGATCAGTCCTGGAGATTTTCTTCTCAATGTCTTCAAGTTTTATATTTGAATATGTATACACATGTATTACGTACATTCTGAGAAAGGACAAGCATGAACTAAAAATAGTCATTCAGTTAACAAGGACTGATTAAAATTAATACCCTGTAAAATAAGGAAAGCGATTAAATTAATAATTAAAATGCTGTACAACTTGACCAAACAAGTAAGCAAATAACAGTTTTCCCCTCATCTGCATAACTAATAAATATTCTCACATGCACTGCTTTCACACATAGAAACACATATGTATTCACAGGAATCAAAAAAAAGATGAAGAATGGGAGGGAATGGAAAGGCACAATGGATGATGTGAAAGAAAAGGGGGACAAGGTTAATGGGGAGGAAGGGAAGGAAAGACAAACTGAACAGGGAGAGAAACAACACAGAATAACAGTTCTTTTTTTTTTTTAGACCTTACAGAAATGGTTAACACTGAGCAAAACCCCCCAGCTTCCTTCCAAACTAAGCCTAATCTTCAAAGGCATCCATATTTTTTCAATCATGGAGGCTTCCACCATATGCTCACTTGTCCATTTGTTTTAACAGCTGTCTTCTCTTAAAGCCTCTCGCTCAACCCCAGGCAAACATGGTAGTAAAATCTATGCCCCAGATATATTTGCAGACAACGCAATACATAACAAACACAAAGCTATGACCTCTCATAAGAAAAAGGGGGAGATTGGAAAGGGAAATAAAAGCACCTAACTGCATTAACAATCATGTTGTAAAAAGCATTACTGCAAAATTTGTGTGGGACTGCTAAAAATATATAATATTTGTAAAGAAAATGGGGGAAAAACACATTTAAAAACAAATAAAGGGAAGGTATCAAGTTATTAAGAAAACTTTATTATTGCTTACGCTTCATGCTAGCGTAATGTTACATCAAAACATTATCATTTAGATGGCATAAATAAAATATACTCCTTCACCTTTGCATGGAGATGTTATGGAAACTCTGCTCCACAACTTGTCACAAAGGCCTTGATTGATTTTTCAGATCATTGCATCCCTGACTTAAGAGATTCCATAGGCCTTACAGTTGCCTTTGAACTGTGTCAAAGTATAGGGAAAATACCACTTTCACATTTATATAACTAAGGATGAGCCAAGCCTGTCTCACTTATGGAACAGGATAAAAGCAATATTATGGAAATGTCTATTGTAATTAGAGGTGAGTGGAGGAGGACACTGAGTCTAAAGACATCAACATATACTCTCCTGGGAGTCAGCAACTAGAGACTGAACCAATTAACACTGTAGTTAATTGTACCATAGTTACATTAAGCTACAGCTCCACTTTGAACAGGGGCAATATTTTCCTATTTTATGATTACTATAAGATGGAAATAAACACATATTTCTAAACACAACCTGTTATGTCCCGAGCCTTGCAAACGGCTCGGGCGTTTGCAGGCAGTACCGGGCAGGTGCAAAGCTGCCCGGGACCAGACAGGCTGTCGCCAGCGCCGTGCGCATGCGCGGGTGCTGGCGCGGGAAAAGTATCGCATTTACCCGGGAAATGTCTATATAAGAAGTTGGGAGGTTTTGGGAGCTGCAGAAGCCATCTACTTGTAAGCTGAACGCAGAATAAAGAAAACTGAGAACTTCAACTGCTTCTCGTGTCTGCTTCCCGCCACGGACTCAACACTGGCGACGAAGGTGGGATCGCCTTATACCGCCTGGAAAGGAAGAAGTGTAAGCTTACCCAAGTGAGTCTTGAGCGGCGGAACGGCATCGACTTGGCAGCTACCCGCCAATCCAGTGCGCATTCGGGGGTAGGCTGGCTGATAGACCCGTCTCCTGAAGATGGCAAAAATCGGAAGGCTTTCGGAATTCGACGTCTCACATCCAGAGCGGTGGGAGTCATACGTAGCCAGGGTGGAGAACTACTTCACGGCAAACCAAGTGAGGGAAGAGAGCTTGAAGGCTGCCACCCTGCTTTGTGTTTGCGGCCAAGACGCCTTCGACATCGCAGAAAACCTTGCAGCACCTGTTCCAGTAGAGTCTGGAAGCTACGCAGATCTGAAGAAGCTACTGAAGGAGCACTTCCACCCCAAGATGTCCGTCATCGCATGGCGCCACACCTTCGAGCAGAGGGATCAACGGCCCGGTGAGTCGGCCAAAGAATTCATCGCCGCATTACGGAAGGCCGCCAAGCACTGCGAGTTCAAAGACCTCGAAGAACGACGGAGGGACCGATTCGTGTGCGGGTTAAGGCATCGAGATCTACAACAAAGACTTTTCGCTAAAGAAGAATTGTCCTACCAAGATGCCTTAAGGGAAGTCACTGCAGAAGAAGCAGCAGGCGGCGCTGTCAAGAACATGCGGCCGATCAGAAACAGTCCAGAGGTTGCATCCGTGCACCAGGAAGACGTCCAAAGAAACTCCGAGTAGGATCCGGACGAGGAAGTCGACCGTCTCCACCCCACGAAGGAAGAAAAACAGAAGGGAAGCTCTTCAGCTCCGCTCAAGTGCATCGGCTGTGGAGGTCGCCACAGGAGAACCGACTGCAAGTTCCGCTCCGCTACCTGCCGGGCATGCGACAAACAAGGACACATTGCGGCTGTGGGTCTGGGCCGACGAAAGGTACAACCTCAGGAAGAACTGCGCCTGAAAGGTACCAGGGTCCCCAGCCAGAATAGGGTAGGGTTTTGCGCTTCGCGAAGAAGCATCCTTAGGACAGGCACACACAAGCCCATTAAGAAAAAGCTGTCACTCAAGGTGAAGCTACAAGGGGTTCCATTATCTATTGAACTAGACACAGGGTCTGCCTTTTCAATTATCTCCTTGCATACATTTAGGAAGATTTGTTCCGGTAGTGGAACTCAGGCCAAGTTAAGGCCTTCTGACATTGTGTTAACAGATTTTCAAAATTCAAGAGTGTGTGTTAAGGGGAAGGCCACCCTTAACGTGCAATACAAGAGTTTTGAAGGTCCACTAGACTTATTAGTAGTAGGGGGTGAACTAACGAGTCTCATAGGACTCGATTGGTTTGAGGCCCTGGGGATACACGTCACAGGACTCAACAGTTTACAAACACTCGACCTACAGGAAGTCTGCAAAGAATTTGCAGATGTTTTCAGCCCCCAGCTGGGCACATTCAAAGGAACCCCTGTGTCCTTAAAGCTAGACCCCACTGTCACTCCCATTAGAATTAAAGCAAGAAGGGTCCCTTTTGCTTTAAAGAGTAAAATTGACACTGAGTTAGAAAAACTGATTCAACAGGGAATCCTAGAACCTGTTGATTCCAGTCCTTGGGAGACCCCCATTGTCACGCCTCTAAAGGCAAATGGGGACATTCGCATTTGTGCTGACTACAAATGCACTCTTAATAAGGCATTGCAGCAACATGCCTATCCTGTTCCTGTGGTCAGTCATATTCTGGCCTCCCTCAAGGGTGGGCGCGTTTTTGCAAAGCTTGACCTAGCTCAAGCGTATCAACAGCTGCCTGTTGATGATGATGCTGCTATAGCTCAGACTATTGTGACCCACAGGGGAGCCTTTAAGGTAAAAAGGCTGCAGTTTGGAGTGAATGTCGCTCCTGGGATTTTCCAAAGCGTAATGGAAAACACACTGCGGGGCATACCGGGGGTTTGCCCCTACTTTGATGATGTCTTAATTGCAGGAGACTCCACACACATTCTAGCTGAAAGGCTAAGAGCTGTTCTGTTAAGATTCAGGAAATCAGGCCTCAAGCTCAAAAAAGACAAATTCAAGATTGGGGTGCCTTCTACTGAATTTCTGGGGTTCAAAATTGATGCTGCTGGGATTCACCCTGCTGAATCCAAACTGACTGCTATTTTAGAAGCACCTAGGCCAAAGTCCAAGGCCGAACTTCAGGCCTTCCTGGGCCTCCTGAATTTCTACAATTCTTTTCTTCCACAAAAAGCTAGTGTAGCTGAGCCTCTTCACAGGCTACTAGACAAGCAAGCAGTGTGGCAGTGGTCACAAACGCATGAGGGTTGTTTTAACAAAGTCAAGGCTTTGCTCACTTCTAACAGTGTACTTGCACATTTCAACGAGTCTCTTCCTGTGTGCATCGCTTGTGATGCGTCCCCTTACGGGGTTGGAGCTGTCCTGAGCCACCTCAGGTCTGATGGAACTCAGGTTCCTGTTGCATATTACTCCAGAACATTGTCTTCTGCTGAGCGCAACTACGCTCAGATAGACAGGGAGGCTCTGGCTGTTGTTGCTGGAATTAAAAAATTCCATGACTTTCTATATGGCAGGCACTTCACGGTCTTCACTGACCATAAGCCTCTGCTGGGACTGTTTACCACACGTAAGCAGACTCCCCAAATCATTTCCCCTAGAATGCTTAGGTGGTCTATCTTTTTGTCTGCATATGATTTTTCCTTACTCCACAAGCCTGGAAAAGAAATGGGCCATGCTGATGGCCTCAGTAGATTGCCTCTGCCAGTAGTAGAAGCTGACCCTGCGCCAGCTGTCAACATTCTATCAATCCAAGCCTTGCCCGAGCTCCCTCTTAGTGCCAGGGATGTTGCCGCTGAATCAGGTACAGATCACACACTTTCACGTGTCCGTTCCTGGGTTTTGTCCGGTTGGCCTGAGCATTGCCCTAGTCCTGAGTTTCAGAGTTTCTGGTCCAAAAGGAACGAGCTGTCCCTTTCTCAGGGTTGTCTGCTTTGGGGAAACAGAGTTGTCATTCCCACCTCAATGAGGACTAGGGTCTTGGAATCCCTCCACGAGGGTCATCCTGGCATTGTTCGTATGAAGGCCCTTGCGCGCAGCCACTTGTGGTGGCCTGGTTTAGATAAAGATATTGAGGCTAAGGTGCATGCATGCCACCTGTGCCAACGATCTCGCCCAGAGATGCCCCAAGCTCCCGTGCATAGATGGGAGGAAACGCAGTCCCCATGGTCTAGGGTGCACATTGACTACGCTGGGCCCTTTCAGGGCCAGTTCTTCTTGGTCCTTGTTGACAGCCATTCGAAATGGCTTGAGGTTGTACCTGTCTCATCCACCACCACTGCAAAGACTATTCAGGTACTGAGGGGGATTTTTGCTGCACACGGGCTGCCAGATGTCATTGTGTCCGACAACGGCCCTCAATTCACTTCCTCCGAATTCCAAGCTTTCTTACAGGCAAACATGATTCGTCATGCCACGTCTGCACCCTTCCACCCGTCCACCAACGGTATGGCTGAATGTATGGTGCGCATCACAAAGGACGCATTGAAAAGACTCACCTACGGGGACTGGCATCACAGGTTGGCTGACTTTCTCCTTTCTTATCGCACCACACCGTCCACTTCTACAGGGAGAAGCCCAGCTGAACTTCGTTGGGGGCGTCAACTTACTACTAAACTTGACCGGTTGCATCCGGACAGACTGCCTTCATCTACCTCACATCCTAGGGCACCTAGACAACTACTTGTGGGTGCCCCGGTTTGGGCTCGCAATTACGGGCCTGGTCATACATGGGTCCCCGCTTCTATTTCCAGGGTCACAGGTCCTCTCTCCTACGAGGTAGCCCTGGACAACGGTCGTGTCCTGCGTCGGCACATCGACCAACTCCGCCCTCGGCGGGACTTTTCAGATGAGACTCCTGGGTCTTTTCCAGGGGGGGAGGGGGACCCTTTGGAGCAAAGGGAAGGGCACGAGCTGCTGCCCATCTCCACTGATGGAGCTACAAACGGCCCATCCCAGGGTTCCGCGAGAGCTCCGAACAAGAATTCTATGAGCCTACCTAATTACCAGGCATCCACGCCTACTCCAGCCAGGGAGTCACCCCGGGGGCATACTCACTTTCCACACACATCACACAGCACTCCAGTCACGGAGGATACCCGGGGGCATCCCAACAAATCATTCCCCGCAAGAGAGCTGGCACACAATTCCCAAGGTTGGCCTGACCTTACCCCAAATCCTACAGGGGGTCAAACATACAGGGAGGTGGTCGAGGAACCAAGTCCCGACTACAACACCTCTAGCCCAAATCAGGGAGTAACTGAGTTTTGGGAAAGTACAGAAACCCACACAAGCCCGGACACAGAACGGGGTTCAGGGAATGGACAGCCTCCTGACAGGTCTTGGACGGACCTAGGAGGTTCAACAGAGACGCCCAGCAGTGGCTATCACTTCAAGGGGCCCGAGGGTCTACAGCTAGGCAGGTCAACCAGGTCACAAAGTGACAGAAGCCCGGGCCTGACGAGCCCGGTGGGCGAGCAAGCAGGCCAGGCAGCGGGGCACAGTCCTTGGAAGGCACCAAGGCAAAATAAGGAGAACAGGCTCACATCTCCCTCCAGTCAGGGAACTCATGCTAGTAACCCAGAGCTGAGAAGGTCACAGAGAGCAAAGAAGTCTCCTAAATACTTAGAGGATTACATAACATTGCTGGCTAAACAAAAGCCAGGTAACGATAGGAGCACTGAGAAGCAGAACACTGCATAAAATAAATGTTTATATGTTGGTAGTAGTTTTAGCCCGGGGGAAAGGGGTGTTATGTCCCGAGCCTTGCAAACGGCTCGGGCGTTTGCAGGCAGTCCCGGGCAGGTGCAAAGCTGCCCGGGACCAGACAGGCTGTCGCCGGCGCCGTGCGCATGCACGGGTGCTGGCGCGGGAAAAGTATCGCATTTACCCGGGAAATGTCTATATAAGAAGTTGGGAGGTTTGGGGAGCTGCAGAAGCCATCTACTTGTAAGCTGAACGCAGAATAAAGAAAACTGAGAACTTCAACTGCTTCTCGTGTCTGCTTCCCGCCACGGACTCAACACAACCGGTTTTGGAAAACTGAAAATTAAACACAAAGCATTAAAAAAAAAGGTGCTTTGCAAAGTCTGTCGTTGTGAGTAAAGCACTGCTTCTCAAAGTTTTAAAATAGTTTGCTCTTTGGAAAGACTTGAATGGTTGTTTTGAAGGCTAGCTTAGCTGCTTATATGTGAGCTGCCCCAATGGTTATGACTATGTATGCACATGCCTGTGCAAATCACTGGAAGCAACCCCACAAATCATTCAAAAGATGTAGGTGCTTTAATGCTTCAAGGGGAAGGCTCTGCAACTAAAATAATTTCCAAAGCATTTCTTTCAAAAACTTTGCACTGTTCTAAGAGGTTCATTATGAGAAAATTAGCAATAAATGGAATGTTGTTTTGTCGTTCAGGCCTACTGAAAAGAACAAAAGTGAAAGACGTAATCAAAACCTGACAGGATGTCTTGTTCTTCTCATGTAGTCTTAAGGACCATCACAGAAATTAATGTACATTTAAAGAGAATTTAGAGGCTTTTAAATGTTTGGAGGCTTTGTTCTCCTGATCAGGGAATGGCACGCTTATCAATCTTTCAATGCTGGTTTCCCCAGCTATTCTCATGTCAAGATTATGTTTTGAAATGTTAGACTACTAATCATTCAGCAATGTACTTTTAAAAAGCTGTAGAAAAAGAACATTTACCTGATAATATAAAGAAGCCAGGGAAATGTTCTAAATGCACCATCAATGCGTACACACTAATTTTGATGTATTTTACAACGAATCAGACTATGTATTCACCAATTTAAGGCTTTCTAACATGGGAAATAGCAGAAAAATTGATAATTAAGGAAGAAAGGTCTATAGGTTTGAGCCTTGCATGCAATTCTTAAAATAAACTAAATAGTCAGGAAAAACTTATTTACAGTTGGACTTCTCACTCTGCTAAAATATAAACCATGAATTAATGGTGTTCTGTTTATAAATAATTCAACTGTACTTTGCAATGTCACTCCACATCACAAACTAGCATTTCATATTACCTAAAGGTACCCATGAACACCCCAGGGATGAATGAAATATCTAAAAGTCTTAGTATGGCTCCAGAGATCTTCAAACCCTATTAGAATGTAATTTTTAACATGTTTTAAATCCATAAATTCTCCCCAAATTTTGATTAGTTATGCATGGTTAATGAAGTCATAATTTACTTGCCCAAAAGAAAATAAAGCAAAAAACTGGCAATTAAGAAAACTCTGCATTAAAGAGATATTCCAGAGAGTTTGTCTGCATGGTTGCGACAATAGCAGAGGAGAACAAGAGGAAGGGAAGTCTAGGGCAGGGGTCCCCAAACCCCAGTCTGTGGACCAGTACTGATCCGTAGCATCCCAGCAATCAGTCCGTACAATCAAGCAAAGCCCCATCTGCAAAATGTAGGCAGCACACAAAACCACAGACACCCCAGTCTGCGGAAAAACCTCTCTCCACAGAACTGGTCCCTGGTGCCCAAACCGTTGGGGACCTCTGGTCTAGAGAAACAACTGTGTATCTTCAGAAAAAGAGTGACAGGAAAGCGATATAGGAGGCAAGAGAAAAAGCAGAGATATAAACCTGAAGATAAATCAAATTATAACTTGATTTCCACCATCCCCAGTTCCAATTATAACAGATTAGGAAAATAGCCAGAATTAAAATATCTTACTACCATAAAAAAGCACTGAAATGATATAGCAGAGAGAACCCAGGAATAGATTGCCTGAGAATCTCTGCTGGGCACCTTTTTTTCATTCTGTTGTAAACACCAGGCTGCAGTGAGGTGCAGTTGCTTTCTGTGTCATGAAAGCTGGAGAAGAAAACTAAGAGAAAAGGCAAAATAGCTCTAAAAAAACTGATTGGTACCATCTATTATTCTTGTTACAACTGTTATTAGAAAAGAGTATATACAATCCCCATATAAATAAGATGCAGAAATATTAATCAGCCAAATCTCAAAAGACCCATGAACATTTTAAGGTTGTTTCTCTGTAGTAAGCATATCTTAATTAGAGCAGTGCATTTTACTTTTCTCCCATGCTAGCAGAATGTTGTGAGAGATGTGCTGGTAGAAATATTGCACAGTTTCTCATTCTTGATGTCTAGAGATGCTAACACAGGGAGAGGGAGGGAGGGGAATAAACTATGGGGTATGGGGAATTGGCTTGCAGAGGAATAAAAAGGCTTGATGGCTCATATCTCAGTGACTCAACTATGCAGGAGTGTGTGTGTGTGTGTGTGTGTGTGTGTGTGTGTGTGTGCGCGCCTTTCTCTTTTATAGTGTGGAAGTGGATTCCAGATTTAGTCTAGAAATTCCCTAAATGTTAATCTCAGACTATTCCACTGTCTAGGCTTCTTTCCCCACAAAGCCCATGATTTGGGCATTTGTGATTAACTGGAAAAATGGGATGTGATGAGGGGAAAGAAGAAAAGAATGAAATTTTACTTTGGCATTACAAGAAATTAAAATAATAATAATGTTTGGACTGGATAAATGAAAAAACTATGGACACAACCTTCGGGGATACAAAATGGAATGGTAACAACTGATAAAATGGTAAGGTAACAACTGAGAAAATAAGTCCTTCAGGAGGAGGAGGAGCAGGAGCAGGAGGAGGAGGAGGAGGAGAAGAAGAAGAGATGAAGTAGTAGTAGGCTAGTCATTGCCTAGCTAGTAATAGTAGTCTCTTGGCTAAATTATTACTACTAATAGATTCTCCCTCTATTTTAATAGCTGAACAGACAAAAATTACCCATATCTATTTGTCTGTTTGAGCCCTTTATGCATGTTTGTAAACTCAAGCCACAAATGGCCTTGTCTTTAAAAGCATTTCTGCTCCTATTGTTAAGTATGTCCATATAGTACACTTTTAACAGTATTCAGACTTTTCCATTTTTTTTATTTTCAGTCTTCAATATAAAAGATTTTAGGCCATGAGGAAATGACCAAGTACATTTTTCTTCTAACCCATTAGTATGATTAGCTTATTTTAAGTCAAGGTTAGAACTACTGGGTGCCTGTATAATAATATGAGAAATTTTATTAGGATAGTATAGAACACAGGTGTCAAACTCATGATGTCACATGATGTGTCGCAACATATCGTGACTTTTTTCCCATTGCCGGCAATGGGGTGGGCGCGGTTTTGACGTGATGCATCCGGCCCGCGGGCCAGCAGTTTGACACTCCTGGTATAGAAGAACCAGAGCAATTATTTATCTTTAGCGTGTGATTCATCACCATTATTCCTGCAACAATCTTATTTCACACACACACATCAAATAATTTTGATTGGAAAAACATTTCTGATAAAAGCCAAATCCAATATACCTTATTGCAATCACTGAATAATATTTAATGAAGTAAAATACAATATAACATTTACAACATGTGGATCTATAGGTAGCTCTCGAATTTACAACCATTTGTTTAATGACCAAAGTTACAATGTCAATAAAAATAGTGACTTACAATTGCTCCTCTCATGGACAACCATTGCAGCATCCCCATACTTATGTGATCAAAATTCAAGCACTTGGCAACCGGAATGGATTTATGATGGTTGCAGTATCCTGAGGCCATGTAATCGCCATTTATAACAATGGGGAAAGTCAATGGGGCAAGTCAGTTTTGCCTAATAATCACATGATAAACTTAACATTTTTTTAACAAAGATGACAAAAAAATCATAAAATCAGGCATGACTCCCTTAACAGCCACCTTGTTGGAAATTCTGGTCACAATTGTGGTTGTAACTAACTAAAGATAGGTAACAGTAAGACAAAGTTGCAATTACATTAGACTGAACCTACCACTACTTTACGTTATATCTCCCGAGTAAGTTCAATTATAGTTTCATTAATAGTAACAGTTAATAGTTGTTAATAGAATAGTATCTATAGAGATTCTCAGTCATCTAGGTCATGGCTGTCAGAAAGGTGCTTTTTCAGGAGGCAATTGGACTTTCTTTGAAGACATTTCGCTTCTCATCTAAGAAGCTTCTTCAGCTCTGACTGGATGGTGGGGAATGGAAGGATTTATATTCCTTGCAGACAGCTGGTCATTTGTGTTCTGTTAGAGAGTCACTGAGATCATTTGGAGGTTTATCTGTGTCCTCAGGGTCACCTGAGTACTGCAAATGTGTGTGGAGCCTTTTTGGCTGAAGAAGCAGAAACATCTTCAAAGAAAAACAAGAAAGTTCAGTTCCCTCCTGAAAAAGCACCTTTGGGAGTTAATAGACTACTTTGAACTGAATAGTAATTTGATGCTAAATGTGACTTTGTCTACAATGAGTATTGTTCCAAAATTCTTGACTGATAGGAGATGTACATAAAATTCATCACATTGTCTGAGAAACAATCAGAGAAGAAATATGAAAATGTTATTGGAGTTTCTATAGAGGTGGCACCATAACAGAAGAGGGGATCCCCAACTTGTGGGTCCCGGCACACTACTGGGCCGTGGCCTCCTGGCCACTGGGCTGCGGAACAGGCTGGCCAGCCCACGCACGTGTGTGCATGCACTTACTCCCTTTGCGCTAGTGCTGCTACTGTTACGAAAATGGGGCACCGTGCAGCAAAAATGGGGAAGTGCTAGTGTCACATGGGCGCTAGCACTGTCCTATTTGTATTGCGCATGCTCACAGTCCCGTTTGTGTGTGCGTGCATGTAAAATGCTTCTCCCTCCCTTTCCCTCCGGTCCACCAACTGAGAAAGGTTGGAGACCTCTTCTCTAGAACATCCACTCTACAAGGTCTGGTTCCTTCTGCAAACCAATTCTTTCTGAATTTGAATCTCTCTCAGCATTACAGGTACTCCTCAACTTACAACCACAATTAAGCCCAAAATTTCCATTTCTAAGCAAGACAGTTGTTAAGTGAGTTTTGCCCCAATCTTGCTGCAATCATTAAGTGAATCACTGCTGTTGTGAAGTTAGTAACACGGTTGTTAGGTGACTCTGGCTTCCCCATAAGCTTTGCTTCTCAGAAGCTTGCAAAAAGTGTTTACATGGGACACTGCAATTGTCATAAATACAGGCTGGTTACCAAGAGTCCAAATTTTGATTACATGACCATGGGGATGCTGCAGTGGTATGTGACACAGTCATAAGTCACTTTTTTCAGTGCTGTTATAACTTTGAATGGTCACTAAACAAATGGCTGTAAGTCGAGGACTACCTGAAAATTTCAAATCACAGTAGCACAAGATCTCTGCAGAATTTGTGAACCATAAATTGATCTGATAAAAATAATTTATGTGACATAAGCAAGCAGGCATGTATATGAAAAAAAACTAATACATGATTATGATACCCCATAAGTATACTTTTCTACAGGAGAACATGTTGCTATGGAACACCAAACAGCACTAACAATTGTGCTGGTTTTTCCTGCTCTAAATTATGCTGAGCTCTTTTTTTAGCTGCACCCACCTTCACTTCATCACTCCAAAATAGCTGCTCAGCAGTGAACATCACTAACAAAAACAACATTCTGAAACTGCAAAACGAAGTTATATTTTGAGGGCAAAGAACTAAATCTCTCTTTTTCTCTCAGAAAAACATCTTATGGTGCTAGAATCCCATAAATGGCAGTAAACAAGGTATGAGAGATTTAATAAAATATCTATGGCAATTAGAAGCATTATAGGTAGGTGTACATATATGACTGTGCATACCTGATTGGCATCTTATATATGGCTAAATTCTCAATCCACATTTTCTTCTGATTTTGCCTTTTAATATGGTGTTGTTAAACTCCCTGACATTAAATTCTCTTTAAACAGCAGACTCCTTGTTCACATGAAAGTTAATGCATGCACAAACATACATGTGAAGACTTTATAAGCTGAACAGAACAATGGTAGGAAGTTGATGTCATTGGAATAATGTCATTGGGTGCACGGTTTACTGGAATACTTACATGTGATCACTCCCATGTTTTGTAGGGCTTCAATAGGCCTATTTTTCAGATTAATTTCTATGACTTGCTTTTGTGAAGATAAACTGAATGTAGGGATAAAAACCTGTATGTTACCTTTTTCTTCATAGAGAAGGAATGAGACATAAAATTAAAAGCAGTTATGGAAGAAAGCAGAGAAAATCAGTCTCCATGGATGCAAGCTGTTATTTTATGATGCCATCAAAGCTCTTCTATTTATTCAACAAAAATGTCCCTAGCCGGTCCTAAATGTTTGTCTTTCCCTTTATTCCTGTACCCTTGTTTCTTGACTGTTAAGTTTCATATTATTTTAAAAAGCAGATTAAGGAGAAAACCCAAGCACTAAGAAGTTTATCTCTGAAACACAATAATATGCTGCACTCATTAGCTTGTTTGTCTTAAATCTAATGACCTTTCCTCACTGCTGATTTAAAGGATGCTTCTGTAAGTCATAGAAAAACAGTATTACATTTTCTATTCTCATTACCAATCCCTATCCTGTCCCTAAAGCACCTGTTCTGGATTGCCGATCTATATTGATGCTGTGGAGGTATAAAGTATGTAGGGTTAAATTTAACCAAGCCTTGGTTTAAATCCGCCATTTCCCTTTGGTGGATGGTTTGGATTGATGGCTGCATTCACAAGTTTACCCTTCCATCAAAAATCTGGTACAGAAATCACATATCCCTGAGGAATGGTGGAGGCTATCTGTTAAAGTAGGAACGGATAGTGAACGTTTTGCCTTACTTGTCTTGACAATCCTCTTGGACCTAGCAATTGATCTCCAGGTTACTAGGGAAGGAATGAGCTGATCTTTTATCTCCCAGCAGTTTTGTCAGTAAGTTCATAAAATAGCTAACAGTGCTGGGGGTTGCCCAATGAATGGGGAGAGGTCCTGCTTTTCTAAAAGGTAACGCCAGTAGCATCATTCAGCTGCTTTTCAGGTTACTTTTAAAAGGCAAATTTAACCCCTTTTTGAAGAAGCACTAAGCTAATCTCAGTTGCTTTGAATAGTGATATGCTGCTTTTCCAGTCAGATGTTATGTCCAGCTATGACTAAGGTCAGGATCAGCAACCTATTCAAAAGGAGCTTGAACTATAGCTAACAGACATGTGGGAGTGAGTGGTGGCAAAAAAATCCTTTTTCTAGGTCACCTCGCAGCCCTACTGTCATTGGTTAGTTGCTATTTGGGCTGATTCCAGGTTTCCCGGCTAGGAATTGGGTCACAGACCCAGTGTGGAAAAGTCAGCTTGTCCTACTGCCCTGAAAAGAACAGACCTTTGAAACACTGCCCAGGAACTGGAGATAAGCAGACATGCCCACACTAGCTGGAAGTGGCCAGTAGAGACCAAGCTAATCCCAGTCACTTGACTACTAAACTAATTGAATAGCTGAAGCATATCATGTTGCACCTCCAGCAAAACTGCCGTACTTTGTTTCCTATTTAAGAGGGAAAGCATTACTTTAACTCCAGAAGTTAAGAACAACTTTGAGCTGCTGCAGGGATGAAATGAAGAGTGTCATGAGAACATAATAGAAAGAAAAAGCTTGCTGGAAACGTTATTGCCAATCTTTAAATGAAAGCTGGGAAAGGCCCTAAATCAATTGACACAGTAATATTTGATGGTCAGCGTGGAGTAATGGTTAAGGTATCAGGGTTGAAATTAGGAGAACATGAGTTCTAATCCTGATTAGGATTAGTCATCTGGGTAACTTTGGGACAGTCACTCTGACTCAGCCCTAGGAAGAAGATAAGGCAAAACCACTTCTGAAAACCTTCTAAGAAAATTGCAAGGACTAATCCAGGCTGTTGCCAGGAGGCAACACTGACTCAAAGGCACTGCCCCCATCCCCATATGCACAAGGCAGGTGTGACTCTAAGACAATGTTTAATCTAGCTTGTCCTCTGTAATTATCTATAGGAACTGGGCAGAATTAATTGAAAGTTTGCTCTCACTTCCTTATTTCAACTAACAGCAAAAGTACATGTTGCAGTAATGCTCACTTAGCTGAATATTATCCTTGCTGTTGCCAGGTTTCCACTTTACATTTTTTTCCTTCTCTTTTAACCACTCTATGGGTTGGGACAAATTTTAAATCTTTTCTGTTTTTTTTAAACATATGCAATACATGAAGCCAATACACTGGCTTAACTTTCTAAGCAAAAGAGGGAGAAATTACTTACGCAACACATTTCATTTGTAATGCACTGCAATCTGCGCATTTTGAACAATAGCACATTTATGCCATTCAAAACAACTGCAAAATGAAAGTGCAGAAAGAATGTTTTCTATGTAGAAATAATTGAGTTTTTAATACCCATGACTGCATCAAACCAAAGCAATTGTCCCAAATCAAGCAAGCATATACACACAAAACCAGAATGACACATACCTTCTTAAGGAACAATATTTGGAGTTTCCAGTAAGGCCTCTTTATCATTTTTATGCCACACTTAAAAAGATGTCCATGGGCAAGAGTTTGAAACCAATCAAACCATCATGCCAGAAACAGCTACCTTTCATCTTCCCGGGTTTTCTTTCTGTGGCTGCTAAACCTTACTCAACATAGTAGACAACAGTCCTCTGAACAGCTGTGGATTAGAAGCAAATGGTTAGGCTGAAGGTAATCCTGGATTCAGTTAAAATGCTGGGGGGGGGGGCATACAGTGTTCCACTCCCCTGCTTTGGGTAGTAGTCCTGTTTCTCAGAGAAAACGGAAGGTGGTAACCAAGAAGCCTCTTAGCCCTTCTGCATCAAGAGAAACTGCAAAATTATAAAAGGAATCCTTAGAAAAGGAAATGTGAAGGCGGGAGAGAAGAGGTGAGCTGGATGATGCTAAAAAAGCCTATAGAATCTATTTCAGTACACAAAGCTGTAAAATATGACAAGCTACGCTATTGCCACAGCACACCTGTTAGTGGTGAGAGTCCTAATGAGTCAGCCAAACACAGTCCAAAATGCTTTTTTCCAATGTGTCCTTTGAATGAATGTGTAAGAGTTATGCTAAAAACACAAATGCAACGAAATATGGGACTAGCATGATAAGGGTATACATGTAAGTACCAACTTGAGAAATCTATTCATCACAGAAAAACTCTAATGGTAGAACAAAGAAAAATAAAAACTGGGTCACAAAACCAGTGACTGAAAGTATATTTCCTTTCATTATTTACAACGTCTGTTACCTTCAGCCTAATCATTTGCTTCTAAGTATTTTGCAAACAGAATTAGGGTAAGAGAACATATAGCATTGTATCAAACAACATTTTTGAGGGATGGAATACTGAATACATGTGATTTCACTGTGAAGGGATTGTTTTTTTTTTTTAACTTGCTTGCAACACTGCCAGTGTGTCATCACAACAACCCATTCAGTTTATCAGTAATATTTTACATGTGAAGAAGGAAAGCCTGTCATGCTTAATAAAAGACTTGTCTCCTTGAGAACAAATTTACCACCTGGGATATAGCAGGAAATATATTTAAACATGTGGTTTTGGTTTTTGGTGATTCCAAGAAATCCTAGGATCCTTGAGTTTTTGCTCAGTCCTAACAAATGCTGATGCCAATGGAAGTAGGTTCAGTGTCAGTACAGGTAATTCTCAACTTACGACCACTTAACGACTGTTTGAAGTTACAATGATGCCGAAAAATAGTTATTTATGATCAGTCCCCACTCTTAGACTGTTGAAGTATCACTAGGGTCATGTGGCTCTTGGCATCGGTATGTATTTATGACAGTTGCAGCCTTCCAGAGTTGTGCAGTTGCTTCTTGTGTTCTGATCCCAGAGGGTTTCTGACAAGCAAAATCAATGGGGGGGGGGAGCCATATTCACTTAATGACTGCAGCAAAAAGGTCATACAATCAGATATGACTCACTTAATGACCACATTGCTTAGCGACAGACATTCTGGTCCCAATTGTGCTTGTAATTTGAGGATTACCTGTAAGATATAGAAGCACCAGACTAAAGATTTAAAATAGAGTATTTGATGAGTAAAGGGGAGCTCTCCTCCTGGATAGGAATCTGTCTTTAAAAACCTGACAGCTTCCTACAACGGATCCTTGGGCAGATTCTCAGAGTTAGGTTTAAAAATATGGCTGTAGGTAGCTATTTTTTGTATCAATTATCCTGCCTATGGCGGATTCTCACTTGTGAAGTTGCCTTTTCTCAATTTTTTTATTGCTTTTACAGAAAAAGAAAAGAAACAAAACATATAGTTTTAATGCAAACACATAAAAACCAACATAAAATGCTTAAAATGAAAAAATACAACAGAAAAAAGAAAAGAAACAAAGTATATCACTGCAGTAATAGTGAAAAAAAATTTTTTCTCTCTCTCTCTATATATACACACACACATATATAATATATTCAAGTACATATATATTAATTTCTAATAGTTATAGAGCGATCATTCTTTAACCTATAATTTATATAAATTAGCCCAATATTTCATTATACTGCCCATACAAAATCTACCTCTGTAGGCAACCCACTTATAGGTGGCAAGTGTAATCAAGTCTTCAGTCCATTGAGTGAATGAGTATACATTTATCTTTACAATATTGCAATATCATTTTTAATCGTAGTAAGACCACTGAGAATCTATTTACATTGTCCACTTGTTAAATTCCATATACTAGGTATATAGTTCAAGAGAATATTATCCACTAAAATTCTTTCCTTTTGTCATACAGTTTATATAGACAACTACTTTCTCCCAAATCCTATTAAGTATAGAACATAGTAAAAATACGTATTTTTAAGGAAGCGTTATTCTTATTAAATCTCCAGCAACCTTAGCCAATCCTTTTTTGCACACAATAGCTTGCAATAGTGATAAATTAGACATAATAGTCTAATAAATTATAAAAATATTTGTTGTTGTATAAACTGTAATTTGAAGTCCATACACATTCTTAGCGTAGAAGTCAGGAAACTTTCATTGTATAGGCAATATAGCCACCTCTAATTATTCATTCCACTTATTTCTTAGCATCTGCATATCAAATTGATTTATTGACAACAAATATCTATAAAAATATATAGGGTTTTTTTTAATTTTACACAATTTAAACAGTTGTTCTAGTATCTCAGGTGTTTTAGTATCTCAGTATCTTCAGGAACTAAAAATGCTGCTAATCCAAACAATGTTGTTAACACAAGTTATAATTATAAATACTGCCATTGTGTTACATTTGGTCGACATTTATCTCTTGACACAACATATATTAATTCATCTTTATCATCTATCAATTGGTTCAAAGTCAGCATTATGGCTTCCATCCAATTTTTCCATATCACCATTTTTTTTCCAATTTCTAAAGTTGAGTTTCCCCATTAAGTCAATTAGCATGAGAAAAAGGGCCCAATTTTTATAAAATAAATATTTTGTTAAACATTATATTCCATGACTTTCTAACTGCTGTAATTGTTGCCAGATATACAATTCAGATCTTAATACTGTCCAGTGGAACTAAAGGTATATATATATATATATTTCAAAGTTTCCTAAATTGAAAAACTAAGCATTTAATACTTGACAATAGGTAAGCATGATGATATACAACACTGTAACTAGATTCAGAAAACCAAATCTTCCTTCATGAATTGGTAATTACATTTCTTGTAAACATATTCTTGGAATCAAATCCAAGAATTGCAATCTTCCAAATTCCGCCTCTAGTCACTATGTAAGAGATCCTTGGGATATTCCAATATATGGCAATCTTTAACTTTGCTGTCATTAGTGTATGCCACTTTGTGTAAGTTATTTTACTTGATTTGTCTAACATTCATGATCCTTCCATTATTTATAACAGTGGGAAGAGTCAGAGGAGTGAAGTCAGTTACATCTATGGTATTCTCACAAATTTATTTTACTACTGGAAATCAAGATTACAAAGCTAAACTAACAAAGACTTTTCTAGGACAAAATATCTCTTTTGCATAGCAAGAGAGACATCTACTGTCAGTTACAAGACACTGTAAAATTGTTCCCTATTATATGGATAAGTTTGGTAGCTCCTGAGCTCCTAATAAACTAATTCCTTATGATGTGCATGAATAATTAATCATTTAAGTATTAAGTTGATATATATAACTACCCATATCTGAAATATGATTCTGGGTGGCTTGTAACACATTAAACACAATACAAAAAAAGAATATCAGCAAAAACATACAAACCTACACATAACAGCAACAATATCATCTCACAGGCCATCTAATCTCCCATTCATCAGGCCCTGGAAAACATCCACGTCTTCAGAACTTTGCAAAAGCCTGGCAGGGTTGGAGCCAATATAATCTGAGGGGATACGGTGTTTCAGAGGACAAATGCTTCCTATATACTGTTAGACGGCATTCTTTAATTGAGGAGACTGGGCGCATAGCTCTCCTGCTGGACCTAGTGGTATGAGGTTCTGCTTGGGGCATTCCAACTTCATCTGGAACCATAAATGGGGTAAAACATTGGATTTGATTGGTCTTAAAACTAAGAGCCACTCAGTCTTGCTAGAGTTGAACTAAAGCCTTTTCTTCTCTGTCCAAATCCCCACAGTCTCCAACTACTAAGACAGAACCTCCACAGCATTACTTAGTCAGCCCTGGGAGGAAATATAGAGCTGGATATCATCAGTGTACTGATAATTTCTCCCTTTGTGTTGTTAAGATATCCTCAGTGAGAGGCTTCAGGTAAGTGCTGACAGTGGGGAGACCATCAAGTCTCAAAAAAAAATCTCACTGAAAAATGGCTATGGGCTAGATCTCTGTCTCCCATTGATTGGATCCAGCTTCAGAAGAATTGCACACAGAATTGTGGCTCCTACTTCCAGCCTCCAGAGCTGTCCAGAATGTCTGAACTGATGACACTGAAAGCCGCCAAGAGCTTGAGGAGAGCAAGGACAGAACATATATCATCCCTACCTGTCTCTTGCCAGAGGTCATCTACAAGTACAACAAATGACATTTTGGTCCTGTGCCCAGGTTTGAAACTCCATTGAAAGGGTCCAGATTATCTGTTTCCTCCAGGATTGTCTAAAGCAACAAATACCACCGCCTTCTCAAAACCTTCCCTAAACAGAGAAGATGGGAAATAGGACAAAAATTATCCAAAAGGACTGGCTCCAGAAATGGCTTCTTGAGGAGTGGGTAAACCACCACCTCTTAAACCAGCCACTGAATAACCCCCTCTCTCATGAATGAATTCACCACCATCAGGATCCAACCTCACAGTTTGCTAGCCAGGAGAGACATAAATCAAACATACAAATAGCTAACAGTTCCAAGAACTCTGTCCAATTCATCAGGATCAACAGAATCAAACTTATCCTAAATAACCAGGCTCTATGAGATCTGCCTCAAGGTCAGAGTTTAGCTTGGACTGAATCTAAACAACTTTATCTGAAAAATTCCTCAAATTTTCCTCATAAGAGTCTTGAAAGAAATGTCTGGTTCAACCCTCCCCAGGAACAGAATCAGAGCTGCTGGGCAGTTACAGTATTTGTAGATGCAATAAGAATGGAAAAATATTAATATTTTACTACCTCATACTAATGCTATGTGGAAAAGCCACAGGAAGACAGGGGGAAGAACTGCAGCCAGGGAATGATTGGACAAGAGGCAGCTAGCTTACCAAAGGAATGTGGGCATGGCAAATGTCTCAGAAAGGACCCTTCCTAATTTCTTGGGCTGTAAAGATGCCAGGGAAGAAATGTACTTTCAGACTTGCAAGACTGATGTCAGCCTTGCAAGTTAGTCCAGAAAGAAAGCATGACCAGATAGACTAATTCTACTTTAGTCTATATTGCAAGTCTGAAATATCACCCTGAATCAATTATTCAGATAAAAACTTTGAATAAATTTAAGGTGTTAAATTGAATTAGGTGCTCTTAAATTTCAGATAAATTTGGAGATCCAGTGAACTTTCCAGCTTCGCAATGTCTCAAATGTTGCTACTATAGGGACAACGTTGAAGCAAGTGGTATTAAGTGGCATAAGGAATTTTTCCATATTGATACTGATATTAATAGTAGCTGGGAGTGAGTTTTATGCCCAAATTCTACCCATTAAGGTGTTCATGAAGGGCTACTGTGCTGGTCTCATTGAACAGTTAGAAAATTTGTATGGGAAGCTTCATCTTGAGAGGGAAACACAGTTGTATTCTGTTGCTTTTTTTTAAAAAAAAAAAATCTGCATCATGATCTTGTACTTTCGCCCAACTCCATACATGTAGTCGTTACGTTCATAATGGAGTCTGCCTATTATAGCTGTAACGATTATAAAATGAGTTGATCACATGACCGACCTGATTTTATAACTTTGTGATGATCACTAAGTAAATGCTGTAGTAATTAAGTGAACTAATGGTTCACCGTGGTCATGATTTTGCCCCCCCCCAAAAAAAGTAACTGCCGGTTTGGGGCAAAATTGTCATAAAATGCGGACACATGACCGTGGGATGATGCACATGTCCATAACAGTGGCGATGTTGCCGACCATCTAAAGTGTAGTTACATGAATACAAGGGCCCCGACTGCCAGAACGTTTGATCCAGGTTGTAAGTCTCTTTTTATATTGACTCTGAATCTTGAATCTTAAATTCATGTTCAATATTGAAATCTGTCAATGTCAAATCTGAACCAGCTCATGGCTGATTTATACATTCCTCATGCATACACTCCATTTTCCCTGACTCTGTAGAGTGCTGGCTCCCCCATGAGTTTCATTCCTTTCTTCTTTGTTTATATCCCATCCTTTTCTGTAAGGAACCCAAGATATTATAGGTGGCATCACCTCTTATTTTCTCTTCGTAACATCCCTTTGAATTTGGGGGACCTACTAGAAAGCAGCTATCCAAAAATTCTCAAGGAGATCCATGATCAAATGGAAACCTGAACCTAGAACTAATGAATGCCTTCCCAAAACACTAACCAACATATCATAATGGGTCACATATATATTTCAAATGCCTGTGTATATAGTCTGATATACCTGTGGTCTGATCATAATGTCTGGCTTTATTTCTATGCTAGAATACCAAACATGCATCTATAAAAGCCTAAAGCTTACTTTCCTAATGATGGTTAGTCTATGGTTATAGGTACACAGGCTAAATCTCATTGACCTCAAATGTGTCTGAGCATTTGTGGTGTTGATGTCCATGTTGCTGTTTGATTTGAAGGAAAGTTGATGGAATAACTCATCCAATTCAAATAAAATTCAATTGCCACGCTTCAGATTAAATCATACATTTGAACTGGATTTTGGGTGATTTATTTATCTCTAATATATAAGTTTGTACTATATGATGTTACAAGAATTTGAAATATATAACACTATCCCTAAAACATATTCCGAGAACATAAAACACATTTATATTATCACCAATTTATTTATTTATCAAATTTGTATATTACATAACTTCCAATGACACTGAAGTCAACCTATGCTTTTTATGAATGAATGATCTTATCTTCCTCACACTTCTGTCTTTTCTACAAAAGTTCATTTCTAACTGAATTCCACTTGATGGCAGTGTTCTTCGCCACATAAGTAAAACGAGTCAGGAAATAAGAGAGAAATGTATTCTTTTGGAACAGCAGTAAATATCCAAATTATTACTCTCACGAGTTTCTTAATACTCAAGAGCAAAAAAACTAAGCAAGTCACAGCCTTTAAAATAACATCAGTCTTTGTAATCAGTCTGGCTGTGTTGTTTGATTTTTGTTTTGTTTTAAATAATATTTCTGATAACATGTCTGGAACTGGTCCAACAGAATTACATAACCACGAGATGGCAGTGGAAGTGGATGGTGGCGGGTATAATCTAACACCACTTGTTGCTTAGGCACAACCACAATAGTACAGAACTCTGTCCTTCCTTCATATATCTTTTGGTTGGTCTAAGAAAGCAGAGGGAACAGTGGACTTGACTACCATAAAGCTGCCCATACTGTAATATGAAGTAAGTCATATATGTTGAATCTTGCATCCAGCCTCCTCTTTTTTTCTCATAGCTGATGGCAGAGAACATACAGCATTATTAACAGGAGACCAATGACCATCAGAGTCACAAGATACATTCTCATTCTAGGACCCTCCAGACCAGTGGATTTGACGGATTCCTTGAATCAGAAATTATCTTCTTTGTTATTTCATGCATCATGGGAGAAAAGGGCTGTGGACTTGAGCAGCAGCCATACACTATACCGCCATAGATATCACCTAAGATACCACCAGACTTTCAGAAGTCCTCTGTATTCCACTGAAACCATAATACTAAAAAATAAGATACTGTTGAAATGTTGACAGAGGAAGGTAATAAAGGGAAAGGGACAACATTACAAGGAAATCGTGTACAATATATCCTTATGGTCATCTGGTGTCATTGTAGAGAAAAAGCTAACCTCATATCCACTGATGTTCAATTTAATAACAATCTTGTATGGAATACAGCACGATTTAAATGATAATTTGTATATGAAGAAAGACACAGTTGTATATACAAAATGAAAATATTTAGTCCATCAGGCCAAAGATATACTTTTTCAATTTCTGCAAGTTGTAGAGCAATATGAAGATGATCAGACATTATTCTAACTGACTCAATATCTTATTCTTTCTATTTCTTCCATGATTATTATAACCAAGTTTTTTAATTGTATAGAATACTTATATATTTTTATGATTGCAAGATAAATAGCTCCCTGTTGAAGAAGAAGCTTGGTTTAATGGATTTCTACTTGGCAATTAATTTCAAATGCTAGGAAATTTTGTTGTCATATTTACCAACTGTCAGCATACGATGTGATGCTTAAAAGGAGAGAAAGTGGAATCAGCTAACATTTCTATATAGGTTAAGAATAGCTCTGTTAATAATAAATCAGATCCAGTAACCAAACATTTGTAGGCCAATATTTACATAAGTTACATTATAACTCTAGACCTAGCATATTTGTTTTCCTTCTTGTTTATTAAAGTGGTTGTTTGCTTCCCCAGAAAGTTCCTAAAACTTACTGTCTGAAGTGTTCCTACATAAGATACCAGGCCTCCCTTTAAATGACAGGACATGGAGGATAGATGCAAGCCACACACTTCTTGTGTATGATGAAATAATGAAAGCACCTTTTCCAAGTTGAATACTGCTGGGATATTTCTAAAAAGAGAAAATGTTTTTTTAAAGCAACAATTTTGTTTCATACATTAAAATGGTGAAACGTTAAGTAGTAGTCAGAGTAACTTTAATAACTCCTAAAAAAAAAACAAGCTCCATTGAGGCTTTAGGAATGTAAAGCAGTATAGCTTAAGAGTTCTTCAAAGGGTTGACTGTTTTACTTCATATGCATTTCAAAAAGTTAAATGATTGTAGGACATCTTTACTGGGAGTGTTCGCATGTAACATGAAAACACAATTGTTTTAATGTTTGAATCTAAGCCTGAGAGCAACTGAAGTGAACACCGCCTTCTTTATCCATTCATGGCAGCAGGATCAGAGTAGGAGTAAAGGCAAGCAGGAGATCAAAAAGTCAAGATGGTGATGACAACCATGCAACTGAAGCCATCTTTTTTATATGCATTGTGATGCACAAAGACAAGGGCAGGGCATTGATTGCATGGTTTGGCAACCATCTTGACATTTTTAATCTCCTCCCTGCATTCACTCCTGCTATTCTGATCCTTCTCCCATGAATGGATGAGGTGGTGATATTCATGGGTCTTATTTTTTTAATGCAGTCCTCCTCTCTCATCAAACAATTCCAAAGGCTCCCCATCCTTTCTCTGAGAAAAAAGGAAACTAAAAAACAACCACCACCTACAAATCATCTCTTCCCTTCCTTCTCCTGCAAGCATCCATTCCATCAAAGGATTTGTTGTCAATAGAGGGGGCACTAAGAGTGTTAAATATGACACACCAGTCATAATCTAACAATTGTGACAAGTGTGGCATCTAATATTGTTTCAATGTGTATTATATGCATATATGCAACATTGCTAAACTCAAAAGCATAATATATTGGGAGGAAAACCACAGGAAGGGAAAGAAAATCAATATTCATAAAAGGAGGAGCTCCTGATATAAATATTTGATATCATTAGACATACAGTATTTCTCCTATGATCTCAGTGTATGGTATTGTAGAGGTAACAGTTAATTGCTTAAAGTCCTATTAACTACCCCATCCCCCAACCTAAAACTGTAATAGGCAATTCAAAACATAGGTGAATTTGTACTATACTTTAAATAAGACTAAAAAGGGGTTAGGTAGTTTGGGTACCCAGCGATTATCTTAGTGGATTACATGAACCAAATCCCCATGCTAGGCCATGACAGGATTTATTTGTTTAGATTAGCCTGTGCTTTTTTTTTTTTTTTTTTTTGAGAACTCAAAGACATTCTGGTGCTTTCCATAATGCAACATTGTGCTGAGTGTAGACATTTTCCACTGTTGCTCAACTTTCACTTACTGCATATCATTTCCCAACCTTGAACTGTGCTAGAATTCTCTCTCTCTCTCTCTCTCTCTCTCTCTCTCTCTCTCTCTCTCTCTCTCTCTCTCTCATGATTATGCTGTCCTCATACGGTACTGATATGAATGCTGTATAAACAAAAAAAAAAAGATAATTTTTCAGTCCTGGATCACTGTTTCAGTCACACAACTTGGAATTCTATCCTAATTCCCCAAAGCAAATACACTGTCAGCAAGAGGTTCAATAAATTCACTTTCAGATAGAGTTAATTGGAATAATTCTCTGCAGTCAACTGCACAGAAATACTCCGCTCCATCAAAGGTTACACAGCACAAAATCAACTGAACTTTGAATGGGAAATCAGCATCTTCATAATACAACCTGACCTACTTTCACTGTTCGTACTGAGTTGGGAGAAGGTAAGAAAAGAGAATGAATATAAAGGATCAAACATTGTCACGTACAATTCTTAAAACAATTTAAAAACAATATATTGGATTATGGTTAATAAGTAGACATGAGAATTCCCTTAGGTTTATAAATAAAAACTGTCTAAATATTTTATACTATTCCCTTTATTGTTGCTGAGTTTAATATTATGCAAATACAGAATAGTTTGGCATAGATTATTGTTGGCATGACAACAGAAATGAGAAGAACCATAGGCCTTTGTTCATGAAGGATTAACATATTATACAACTGGATAATATTTTATCTACAGGTAGTTCTCGACTTACAACCACAACTGAGCCCAAAATTTTTGTTGCTAACTGAGACATTTATGAAGTGAATTTTGCCCCACTTTACACCTTTCTTGCCACATTTCTTAAGTGAATCACTACAGTTGTTAAGTTAGTAACACAGTTATTAACTGTGAATCTGGCTTCCCCATTGATGTTGCTTGTCACAAGGTCACAAAAGGTGATCACATGACCCTGTGACGCTGCAACCATCATAAATATGAGTCGGTTGCCAAGCGACTGAATTTTGATCACAGGGATGCTGCAACAGTCATAAATGTGAAAAATGGTCATTAATCACTGAAGATCAGTCCCATTGTAACTTTGAACAGTCACTAAATGAACTGTTCTAAGTCGAGGACTACCTGCACATGCTGTTGATTAGAGAAATTTTCAGTATGAATGTTGGCTCTGTGATCTGCATACCTGTTGATTTTCCTATTCACATTTTGGCTGGCGAATGTAAATCCATCACGGATATGGTTTTGATATTGTTGTGAATGTACAGTAACCTACATGCCAGAGTGCAGGCTAAAACATATAGTCCACATCATTTTGAATGGGAATTGGTTGTTGATCATATAAGAGCCGTGGTGGCATAGTGGTTAGAATGCAGTATTGCAGGTTAATTCAGCTCATTGCTCAAGAATGACTTAGCCTTCCATCCTTCCGAGGTTGGTAAAATGAAGACCCAGATTGTTGGGGGCAATATGCTGACTCTGTAAACTGCTTAGAGAGGGCTGTGAAGCAGTATATAAGTGTAAGTGCTATTACTATATATAGAATCAAATGACTTCAACACCTCGTTTTACACAGTATTGGAAATAGAAACATATCCATATACATTTCTTTAATAGCAATTCCCAAATCCTCCTTACTGCATTCTCCTAGAACTACACCCAGTCCCACATCTTTAATGTAGGTGAAATGAAATAAATGCTATATAAGTACAGAGACTATCATCGATAGTGTGCAAAAGATGGAAATATAAGGTTTGAAAAACTAAGATTTGTCAGGCACAAAAGGCTAGGCCCACATATGAAGGTTCAATTAAACTGATTTACTGCTATAAAGCCTATGCGCAGCAATCTACTCAACTAACAGTCCACATCTGTTTAGAGTTAGATAAGGATCAGCAGCACTTAAGGGGGATTGGACTTAGTTTTCTTGTGGCTACATAGGGATTTTCAGCTGATCTCCCTTTTCACTCTACCTCCAGGTTCTATCATTCCTTCTCTTACAATATTTTTCCACAAAGAACATTTTGGAATCTCCCAACTTCCTTTCATCATTTTGATCAATGGAAGAAAATAATTCTCTCTCCTTAGGTTGTTATGTACCTTGAGTATACTATATATGAATGGATGAAATGGATGCATACAGAATATATTTAATAAAGTAAAGTCACTGAGAGTTGGGTGGCATATAATTGTAATAATTTATTATTATTGACTACTATTATAAAATAGTTCACAGGTCGGCAACCTGCGGCTCCGGAGCTGCATGCGGCTCTTTGAGCCTTCCCCTGCAGCTCCCAGCCTCCTCTGCCTTTGCAGAGAGAGACAGAGACAGAGAGAGGAATTGCGCTTCCCTGCTTCTCTCTCTCTCTCTCTCTCTCTCTCTCTCTCTCTGTGGTTTTGTGTGTGTGTGTGTGTGTGTGTGTGTGTATAAAAAAAAGAGAGTGCACTCACAGTGTTCACCGAGGAGCTGAAAAGCTTTCTGGGCGGAGCTCTTCCCTTTGCTGCGTCTCTGCAGGAAGCAGGAAGGGCAGGAGAGAGCTAGCTAGCCCAGCTACGCTGACTCAGGAATTCTGGGAGTTGAAGTCCATGAGTCATAAAAGAGACGAGGTTGACTACCCCTGATCTTGTTGGACAACAGCCTGAAGCTTGTCAGGTGAGCAGCAGATAGGAGAGGGGGGGAGAGAGAGAGAGAGAGAGAGAGAGAGAGGAAAGAGAGAGAGAGAAAGAAAGAGAGCGGGGAAGAGGAGTGGCAGACCAAGGGCAGTAGAGAGGGAGAGAGAGAGAGAGAGAGAGAGACCCTTTTGACATCTAAAATGAAGATAACACTGCATATATCCTTTTTTTACCTGTGTGTGTGTGTGTGTTTGTGTGTGTGTGTATATATATATATATATATACATACATACATACATATACATATACATATACACACACACACATACATACACACACACACACACACACGAACACACACACACAAACACACACACACCTATAATAAAGGTAAAAAAGGATATATGCAGTGTTATCTTCATTTTAGATATCAAAATGGTTTTGCGGCTCCCAGTGTTTTGTTTTTGGTGGGAAATGGGTCCAAGTGGCTCTTTAAGTGTTTTGGGTTGCCTACCCCTGAAATAGTTCAAAAATTGTTGCTCACACTCACTGGTTGGGGAGGAAGGTCTTCATTATCTCTGCTATGCCATTACATATAAATTCCCATATAAATTCTGTAACACAAGCCTCCTACGTAACTACCCCAATTTTGAGAGAAAGGTACGTCATCTGAATTTTTAAACTGTATGTATTTAAGTGTAATATTTACGTGCTGCCTTTCTTTCATAGTATCTACAAGGAAGTAAAAATAGCACTTCCATCTGTATATTAAAAACTAAAAGCAAAAGAACTTACTTCCCCAAAAGCTCAATGTGAAAGAGGAATGATTTAATGCTACCTGAAAATCATCAAAAAGAGAAACTGATTAATTTTGGGAAGGAAGATCCCATAATTTATATATATAAATTATTCAAAATAGATAATATACTAATAACCAGTTGGATATGGAGACAGGATATAATTCAGAAAGGAAGGAGCACATGCTCTATATTTGAAACTTGGTTTCTAATAGAAGCTGGAAGAATTTTGACTCTGGAAATTATCTCAGCAAAGTTATGTATCCTCTCTGATAAGAATGCAGTATTGATTTGCTCTATTGTGTTCTATTTGATTTATAACACACACAAGGACCCCATGTCCTGACATTTTCTTCTGAAGAAAATTGAAACTGATTCCTAGAATTATTTATAAATTATAGGTAAGAAGTACAATGTTTGGGGGAACAACTGTGCCTTATTCACAGGATCTGAACTGTGGGATATTCTCTTTGAAAAGACTGGACCAATCCCAACACTACTTATTTAATTTAATTAATTAATTAAGAAAATGTGTATGGCTGCCCATTCATTCTCAGTGACTCTGAGCAGTTCCAAAAATTTACAATATACAAACAATAAAAAAACAATAACCTCCACCTCCTTGGCGGCATCAATCAATCAAACAAGTCACTTTATGGGCTCCATCCCACTCTGGGTTTCCCCAGGCCCATTGGCAAAACCATGTCTTCTGCGCCTTGTGAAAGAGTGTCAAAGTGGGGGCCAGGACAGAAAAGGCCCTTCTTCTAGGTCCTGCCAGATGTACCTCCTTATCACATACCGTAGTAAAGCACTGACTGTTCCGGGAGGCCTTTCAGACAGTAGCACTCAACTTGACCGATCTCAAGAAAACAAAATGGGATCAGAATCTGGTTAATATTTGGACGCAGATTTTCAGAAAAAAACAGGCTATGGATTAAAGTGGGAAATTAATTTTTTTAATTTAAAAATTAAAACAAAACCTTCCTGGAAGAAGATAATGGAAAAACACTTCTGTATTGTGGTCAAAAAAACAACACAAAAATATGCAATAGGTACTGAACTCAAGTTCTTTTCAAAAGAAAATGCATCTTCTCCACCTCCATTTAATCTAACAGTATCTCAACAGACTTCTTTTTACAAATGATGATGTCCCATACATGACTAACAGAAATACCTCATTTGTAGACTCTTCCAAATCGCCATCCATCTTGGTATCATCTGCTGCTGACTAGTAATTAAAAAGAAAAAAAAGAAATATTTTTATGATCTTATATATAAACCTTTAAATGGCAACACGTATGTAATTTTTTTTAAAAAATCAAGTATTGTTACACAATTATGTAAAAATTAATTTTATTTCATTCAGAACAGGTGGGTGATTACAGTACTATTATGATGTTTATCATGATATTTTTCTTTTCTGCAGCAAGATCAGTGCAGCATATATGGGACTATTCCATTATATTCTCATAATAATCTTGTGAAAAATTCATAAACTGTAGTTCATCATTGTCGATTTTGTGGCAGGGCTGGCTGACTTACAAATTCAAATCCAAGCTTACTATTTTTTAGGCCTCTCTTAAACAAAGTGTTTCCATCATTTCCAAAATCATGTGAATTTTTAATACAACATCCAGTTCACCAGGTGTAATTAAAAATGCTTTATCAGACTATAATGCTTTTCTAGAGTGAATGAAACTAGCCACTTTGATGGCTGGCTAAGTGTTATTGAGTCTTCTAAATATTATTTTTGTTGGTAATTTGTAATTGGAGGTCCACTGATGCTCTTGCAACAGAAGTTAAGATACTCTCAAATTGTCTAGGCCAGGGGTAGGCAACCTCGGCTCTTTTATGACTCATGGACTTCAACTCCCAGAATTCTTGAGTCAGCTATGCTGACTCAGGAATTCTGGGAGTTGAAGTCCACAAGTTATAAAAGAGCCGAGGTTGCCTACCCCTGGTCTAGGAAATAGAAGAACCTTTAATTCAGACATGTCAAACACAAGGCCCGGGGGCTGGATGCGGCCCGCAAAGTGGTTTCATGTGGCCCGTGAAGCCATCCTGGAAACAGTGAGGGAATGGTCCCCTCTGCCTTTGCCTTGGCCCTGGCCCAGGCCAGCCGGAAGCCAATGTACAATTTTGTGGTGGCCCTCTATGCTGAAATGCATTCAGTCTTAGCTCCACAAGGCTGTCTGGAAACTGAGGAACCAAGAGAACCTTGAGCAGCAGCCTTGAGGAAGTGGGGCTGGGCTTGGTGCCGCGGGTGCTCAAGGGCCAGGCTGGGCATTTGACCTCTGCTACCCAGGGTTCCAGGCAGCCCGCATCACCATCCAGCCCCCCCGCATGGCCTGAGAGGAACAGTAAGGCTCCTCCAGTGGACTATGCCTTGGCACTTGCCCTGGTTCTACCCCTTCTGCCAGAGACTCTCAAATCTGTCCCACTTCTGCCCAGGCCCCCACAGGCACCATTGATGCTAATGATGTAGAGCTGCCCATGCCCACCCAGTAGGCCACACCCACTCCATCCATGCCCACCCAGCATGCCGCACCCACCCTGTCCACACCCACCTGTCCCCCCCAAGGGCAACCACAATGCTGATGCGGCCCTCAATGAAATTGAGTTTGACACCCTTGCTTTAACTCTTTATTCCATTCATTTCTAAACATCCACATATCAAATTGATTTAGTGATAACCAATATCTATAAAAACTAATAGTATGGGTTTTTTTTTAGTTTTAAAGGATTTAACAAGCTGTTTTAAATAACTGAACAAGCTATTCTAGTATCTCAGATGTCTCAGAGGCTGAAAATGCTGTTTGTCCAAATGATGTTGTTAACAAATGTTGCAACTGTAAATATTGTTATTTGGTTATATCCAATAGATCAGGGGTGTCAAACTGCCAGCCCATGGGCCGGTTGCATCATACGGAGGCTGCGGCCACCCAAGCTCCGGCAATGCAAAAGGTTGCGATATGTCGTGACAGATCACGTGATGTGGCGAGTTTGACACCCGTGCAATAGATATTTAATTCTTAACATTAACTCTATTAAAAGTTCATCTTTATCAGCTATCAGTTGATACAAAATCAATATCCCCACTTATATTATATATTCTCATTCTTCCATATCAACATCTTTTTTCCAATTTTTAAAGTTGGGTTTCTCCATAAAGTCAATTTAGCATGGGAAAAAGTGTTGACTCTGCTACCTTTAATTAGGTGAATAATATTAGGATCTAAATATATTAAACTTTAGTATCTTTAGAAAGTTGCTGACATGTAATGTTTTTGAGAGTCCTAGGCTACAGCTGGCAGTGTCCTTGGAGCTATCCAAGGTACTGATTTCTGTTCCCTTCAGTAGATCAGACATAATTTGACTTCCAAGAAAGTACTGTATCTTCTATCTAGAGTCTAGACACTAAGACTAATGGATTAGAAATAGGAACCAGTTTATCATAAGTAGAATTCTCCTTCTCAATTAGTTGAACCTAAAGCTTTAGGGATTATAGATGAACCTTCACTGGGCTACTTTTGATATAAACAATCTTAACATTTTCCTTAGTTGTAATAAGCCAAAATTTAGCTACTGTATATTAGTCACTGCCCCATTAGTTTGCTATTGCAGATGATTTTGTCTGTCTCAAAACGAGAAATTTGGCTGCATTCAGAGAAATTAATGACTTTAACTGCCTAATTGTTTGATCTGTCCATCAGAAATAGCAGGCAAATTAAATCAGCAGTGCCTAAGAAACTTTTAGTTTCTCCTCCGTATGTATTAAGTATATAGAAGAATTACTAAATGTAATTCAAATTATTGTCTAATGTAATGTAGGCCATACTATATTTTGAGCATCTGATTTCACTCCTGCATTCTTTTTATATATTCCCATCTCAAAATAATGTTTTGTTGAAGATCATGATTCTTATGTGAAAGTTTGAGCATAGCACCTTTTCCCCTTAGTGCAGCAAATTCCCACTTATGAAAGTAATCCTATTCTACATTAATTTCTAAATACTACAGATTATGACTGAAGACAACATAACATGTAACCATATGAAATGAAACGTTCAGATGTATTGTAATAGTGAATGTTGCACACATGAATTTAATTATTACTGTAAAATTCCCAGCACTTTTAAATTAAAAAATCCTTATATCAATATAATAATGTCTCACAAGAACAATTTCAAGCTTTCTAAATGTGCATGAATTAACATATTGCACTTGGTATCCTTGCTACACTTAAAATTTCGGCATTTAAAATTATTTTAAAATTATCAAACATCTGCAAATGAAGCTGCAAAAATGCCTGTCATTTAAACTCCATTCTTTGTATGTTTATTGATAAGTAAATCTAATTAGGGTCAGTAGAAATTACTTCTTAGTAATATTAAAATCTTGTTTTCATATATTAATATGTTATACGTATGTGAAAAAAGGTATCCTCTCTGTCAAATTGCATGTTTGTAGAAAACTGATTTATGGCAGGAAAAAAAGAAAAAATATTCAACTATAATGAAATCAGTACTTTAAAATCTATTATTATTTCACTCATTAGAATCAGATCCATATTTGTGGCCCTATATCCATTAATTTCCGGCCTGTATATATCAAAATTTTGTAATTATCAAGGTACTTTGAAGACAAAGTAATAATTCTGATAGTTCAGATTTAAAAAGCATTAATGTTGTAGAGATTGATGATCAACTACCAAATCATGTAACTCTGTTATTTTAAAATGAGACACCACTTTTACAAACACCTATTATATTCAAACAAGTGACAGAAGAAGAACCAAATGTTTTCATATACTGCATAACAAAGGAACCACTTGTTGAAAGAAAACAACTAGAAAGTCCGATTATTGGCTGCTAAAACAAGTTGATAATATTTACTTTTAAGAAATAAGAGGCAAATCTGACATCAAAATGGGAATGTTTCAAAACCAAAGGAAGAATTCAGCTTCTTATGACAATCAATCAGTAACCTCCAGGCGGCCTGGAGCAAAAGAATTATGAGAAAAGGTTCATCAACTGAACTAGTAAGAGATTAAATTTAATTTGTATGGGTTGTAAGGATTCTTCCTATAAAATATGTATCACATTTTATAATTATTTTGTGTATATTTACTGTCAAGATGATAATAAATCATGTTCGCCTTTTATTTTCCAATGCTTGGGTAGCATACTATTCACACAAACAAACCACAAATAAGTATCCACAAACATGCACGGGTATATATTCCTAGAGCGGGGCACCGCTCCATGAAGCTGGCACATTGTTTTATACAAAATTTTGGTGGTGGTGTAAATGTGTTCATTTTTAAAATGCTATTGTTTTTATTTTAACTTTTGACACTTCTAGAGAACTGCACAGCCTGGAGTAGCATATGACAAAAGGCACAAAGCACAAGTATCTATAGAACAGGTATTATATGCTAATAGAGGAGTTCTCTACTTAATGCATTCTGCCTTTAACATCAGCTTTCTGTGGGAGTACTGGACAGGATAAAGGCCCCTGCGGGAAAATAAGTATATTTCTACCCCTGTATCCCCATACTGGAGCACATGGGTATGCAGTTGCGGAAAATGGGAGTTGTAGCCCACCACACCTGATTAGGGGAGGCTGGAAGCCAGAAAGCCAGGAGTTTGAAGGGCTGCTAGTTCTGAGCTAGCATGAAAAGTCAACTTTATAAGATGCACAAACTCGTGCAGTTCCTGCATCGATCCCTGCGCAGCAGGCATGCAATGCGGATGGAAGGCAACTGCTTTCGCTGGGGGGGGGGGAAGACGGGGAGGCTGAGAAACAGTTAAGAGGCAGGATTGTCGATTGCTCTGCTGATCCTCCCCTCCCCCCCCCCGTCGTCTTCTCAACGGTATCAACAAGTGGAATTTCCGAAGAAACGAAGGACGACGCAAGGGGCGCTCTGAAGTTCTATGGAGGGGGGCATTTCTCCCTCCGATTCCCCCTCCTCCCCAAAGAAAATCTCCTGAAGCGGTTATATAAATTCAAGAAAGCCACCTCCCCTGAGAGAGAGAGAGACTTACGTCTTCACTTTCAGCATGCAAGGAACTTGGCGCGACGTTTCGGGATAGCCGCCGGGATGGGGAAGGGGGGCTCACCTCCGTTTCCATAGGCTCCACTTCCACCTCTATTTTTTTCCATAATTCCAGCAAGTGAGCAATGGGCATCTCGGCTGGACTTTCTCTTTCCCCAAACTGCTCGGGGCCAAAGGTGAGGGGAAGAGTCAGTGGCGCTCGTGGCAAGAGAGAGAGGAAGGGCGACCCGCACGCCGAGGGACTCCACCGCCTGAAGGATGGCTCGGGGGTCGCGGGAAAAAATGGCTTCCTCTGGCGACCACCAGCCTCGAGGGGGAGAGTCTGGGTGCGCCGCCAATCCCGCCGCTTCGCAGAGCGCGCCGAAAGGAAAAAAGAGGCGGGAGGAGAGGGAAGATTGAACTGCAGCCCCGCGCCGTCAGTCAGCGTGGCGTGTAGGAGAGCGGCAGTTCGAGTCGACCGGCTGCCTCGCACGCACGCTCTGCTCTGCTCTGCTCCACCTGCCGTAGAGGACTTGGCTTCTTTGCAAGCCCTCGTAATTTGCTGTTACACTAACGGGGTAAAGTTGAGGCTGAAGGAAGACGGCGCAGCGGCGGAGGGTGCTATAGCAACCGCAGCCCGAGGGGACTGGAAGGGAGGCGCTGCGGAGCCGCTGCCTATCAATCCCAAGGGCGGCCGCCCCCCCTCCCGAGAGCCCGGCAGGGCTTGGAGGAAAGGGTCCGTAGAGCTGCCTCTCCTGGAACGGGAAAGGAAAGCGGCAGCCGCGGAGCAAAGCTGAAAGCAAGCGTTTGTCTCGTTTCCCACACTGCGCTAAGCGGTAAGGTGGTGGGGTTGATTCTGCTTCAGCTTGCAGGGGACAATCCAGCTCCTGGGGAGGTGTAAATTGCTGACCGTGGCTGAAGACGTGTGACATCAACTACAGATAGACCTCGGCTTACATCCATATGTTTAGTGGCCATTCAAAGTTGCAGTGGCATTGGGAAAAAAAAAAAGACTTACAATGGGTCCTCGTACTGACCACCCTTCCAATGGCCCCATGGTCACGTGATCAAAATTCACACACTTGGCAACCTGCATGTGCGTACTAGGATCGCAGCGTCCCAGGGTGATGCGATTGCCATTTGTGACCTTCCCAGTCAGCTTCTGACAAGCAAAATCACTAGGGAAAGCTGGAGTCACTTAATGACTGCATGGTTCCTTTAACAACTGCAGTTTTTCGCTTGACAATCGTGGCATGAAAGGTTGTGAAATCAGCATGGCTTATTTAACAACCGTCTTGCTTAGCAATGAAATTCTGGTCCCAGTTTGTGATCATGAGTTAAGGACTACCTGTGGAGTGTATTCAGGGAACCATGGTTATTCAATACAGTCATTTTGTTACAGGTCAGAGACCCATCAGGCATATCAGATAATTAGGTTAAATGCAGTAAAATACAGAGATAAGAGAAGAAATACCATATAATAGAGAAAATCAATATTAGCACTCAAGCCAATAAATTATGGTGAAGTGAATCATGGTTTTTTCACATGAATAAGATGATTGACTCCATGTGGTTTTTTTTGGTTTGTTTGTTTTTTGAGAATTGCATGTCTTTATTTTATTTTCACAAGTTGTACATCTCTTGCCTCCTTGAAAACCTTCTTAAAGATTATTCATCAAGGATTTCTTATTCACTGGAATGAGACATCAAGTGAAGTTCCCTAGGGTTTGATCTGATGATTTAAGGAAGGAAAGAGAGAAAAATGGTTATCAAAACTGGAAATGAACAAAACTGAGTATAATACCAAGAAAAAATCTGGATAAGATAGAGGATTTAAAATAAGTAAGACAACAAGATTAAGGGAGGAATTAGTTTTATGGCTGTTTCATGGAAGGAAACTAAAATCTAACCTTCAATACTTTAGTATAGTACATGAAGTAATGAACATACAGTAGGTTAGATGAAAATAAATTCTGATTGAATCCTAGAAAAAAGTGTATAATTGTAAAAGCAGTTTGAACAAGAAAACAGTTGAGGAAGGTGCTGAGTTCTTCACTGTATCTGCTTATGTAGAGGGTGGATAGATATCTGATGGGGAAACTTTAATTTGGATTCTTGTACTGGGCAGGGAATTGGGTTCAGTCACATTGTGCAATTGTTTTGCTAGCAACTCTTCATTACAATGGATAAGAGTTCATTAAGATTGTCTTCCAGAGACTGGCAAAAACTTTGGGATAAAAATATTAAGCTTACAAAAGCGGTAGCATATAAAGAAAACTTATATAAGATGTTTTATAGATGGCATATGACACCAGTTCGCTTAGCGAAAATGTTTAAAAATGTTTCGGATATTTGCTGGAGATGTAAACAACAGCCAGGCACTTATTACCATGCCTGGTGGACATGTCCTATCGCTAAGAAATATTGATCTAAGATCCATAGATGGTTGGAAAAGATGATGAAGCTACAAATAGAATTTAAACCAGAATTGTTTTTGTTAGGAATATTAAGACCTAATTATGGCAAAGAGAATGACTACTTGATATTGCATGTTTTAGCTGCTGCAAGGATAGTATTTGCCCAATTTTGGAAATATGAGAACTTACCATCTGACCAGATTATTATTACCAAAATTTTAGAGTGTGCAGAAATGGATAGACTAAAATTAGAAATGAAAGAAAAAGATGATTCAATTTATTTTAGAACTTGGGAAAAATTTTATCAATGGTTAGAGACATGTTAGAACTTGAAGAATTCAATATTTTAGAATAGATGACTGATTTTTAATTGAGTTCTAACTAACATTTTGATGATACGATTACTTTTTCTGATTTACTGATTTTCATTTGTTACTTTTGATTGTTAGGATTTTTTTGAGATTTTATTAGTAGTGTTTACTTAATAGATTAACGTATTTGTTTACTAATTGTTTTTAATATGTTATAGCTTATGTTTTAAGCTTTGTTAAAAATGGTTGAATATGATATTTACTCTATATTATGATCTGGACAGTTGCTTGTTTGTTGAAATATGTGATTGTACCTATTCTTGTTTTACCCTAATTCCTTATTTCCTTTCTCCCCCCCTTTCCTTTTACCCCTCCCTTTACCATACCTGTATTGTTCCTAATTTTTCCTTACCTATATAAATTTAATAAAATTTTGTTATATAAAAAAAAAGATTGTCTTCCAGGAACTTTACTGTTGCCATTCAGCTAACTTATTTTTTGCTGGGCTCTTTTACTTATTGACTTTATTTTTCAAAGCATCAGGATTTTTTTCCCAATTACTTTGACACATTGTGTGTCTAAAATGTTTAAGCTTTTTTATTATTAGGATTTATTGTGAGATGGCAATAAATCTAGTATTGCGTTATTTGTTCTTCTTTCTACCTAAGATATTCTTAGCAGTTTCTTCCAGTATCATGCTGAGGGTTCAAAGGCACTGGTTTTTCTTCATTTGATCTTTGTGATAATCCAGTTTTACTCATACACACATTAAAATTGAAGACACTAGCCCAAATTAGTTGTTGGCTTTCTCCAATGAAGCAGACATCTCTTTATTTCATAATTACAGTCACCATCCCAGTGAATTTCTAAGCTAAGTAATATAGTCTGTTAATTAATAGTATCTTCCAATTTCTGTGCTGTCTGGTCATCTCCTTGAAAACAAAGAATACTCAAAACTCTCCTTTGAATATTATCTTGAAGTTACCACAAGGTTGCTAATATCCAGGCACCATAGTATCACAAACTGGCAATGTTTCCATTTGATATTTTAAAAATCAAAGGTTTAATGTTCTCCAGTGCTGGAAAAAAAACACCACATGAAGGAATGAAAAAATAATTCTGTGGTGGTCTCCCATGGAGAATGAGACACGCAGACAGGTATCTCGGGATGAGAGCCCAGAGCTGACTCCAGCACCCTCTTTTATTGTTACTAAGGTTTTTACATCACACAGCATAAGCAAAAGACGTATATAGGGGTGGTTACAATGTATCAAATAACAGACACTCTCCAGATGCAAGGCTACTGCAGGTGTTCTTATCAGAGTCTGTCCAAAAGGCTGATGAATGTATCCTGTGTCTGAAACGTTTGTTATCTCAAGGACCTTGTGGGAGATGTCTATGGGCAGTGCAATTAATCCCACATCTCCTCCTTTTCTGTTTTTTCTTTAATGTTACTCACTTCCAGTTCCAGAAGGGATCTTGATTCACTGATTAAGGCATCCTTCCTAGTGGAGGGCGTAACATTTTTGCACATTTGCAGGAGGGAGGGAATACATTGAATGCAACAACATAGCAATACAAATAATATCAAAATGGTTACTATAATAGAAATCAAAGATCGTAGCCAGGATCCATCCGGTAGCCAGGACCAAAGGGCACCCCAAATATCCACGGTGCCTGATCCATCGCTGCGTAAGGGATTATTTTGGAGCAAAGATTCCATTTTTCTAGCTGTAGCAGAAATATTAGGTTGAAAATCATGTATATACATACAACAATGAGAATGAATTAAGGCACATACACCGCCTTTTGCTGCTAAAATAATATCTAAAGCATACCGATTTTGCAAAACTACTTCCCTTATTTCCCCCATTTCTTGATTAATCATTTTAATGCTGTTAATTGTTTCATTAAACATATGAACAGTCCAATTGTTAAGCAAATGAAGGTCTCTATAGTTCATGGCAACTCCTAGATTGGGTAGAATCCCTCTGCTGATTTGAGTCTCTAAACTACCACCCAATGTTAGGGGTGGATCCGAGGAACCAGTATCACGTTTGTTCCGCAGGCGTCCATCAGGGAGATGAAGCAAAGCATATACAGTAGGAGTCAAAAGGCCCAGTGTACAGGTGCCTTTCCAATCCTTAGGCACCTGGCGATAGGCTCTACGGCCACATAGTAGCCACATATTGGGTAACTCATAATAACCCTGGTGAGACTCATTAGCAAATGTTATTATGGATTCCATGTCAAGGCAAGCCATGTAGGTACTGATGTTTGTCCATTGATTGCTTCAATAAGTGTCATTTATCTTAGTAAGGTTGCTTTTGATGGATTTGCATCTCTTTGCTGAATTCCATATAATAACTTGTTGACAATTACTATAAGTTCCCAAATAAGTAGCAGTACGGAATAGTCCTGTGCTATAAAAACAAAATCTGGCAGGTTCCATTATACGAGCACCCACAGCATATGTCATATTCAATGTCTCTGTAGTTATGCTCCACAGCTGCTTCCATCCTGTTTCATTGAACGGGATGGCATGGAAAATAAGGCCACCACGACTGTCACCAGGAATTTGCATGCAGATCCAACAGTTCGTGACGTTAAGTGTAAGAGCAGTGCGCCTGGCATCCCGTACAAAAGCATTAAAAGCCCACAGTCCCTGATCCTCATATGCCTGGCTGAGGTGGTGTACGTTGAGCCATATAAGGACGAACACAACGAGCTGGAGTCCAAATGATCTCGCCATGGTCGTCTATTGCAGCATAGCCTCGACCCCAAGTAATGAGGGAGGCAGGCCCTTTCCAGGTGGGATCAGGCAAACGTCGATAGTATACCTGGGGGCGTGAAGAATCTGTGGGAGAAGCAGAAAAATGCCTGCTTGCGGCAGTTGAGCCAGGGGTGCCAGAAACATTCAAAAAGTTTAAGGTAAAAAGTACAAGATTAAGAGTGTTTTGTATCCCAGGCAAGCCGGGGGTATTTTCCCCTTTCTTTTTTGCATGCATGTCTTCTTTTGGATTGCCCAGGATAGAAAAGATACGAATACAATGATTAATAACATGTTTAGCAGACTCACCCCTTTGAGGGGTGGCCATAATAAAACCTGAATATGTGTCAATGGAAACATGCAAATATTTCCAAGGGGCAAATGGTAAATATTGTGTAACATCCATTTGCCAAAGTTGACAGCTCTGCATCCCTCTTGGGTTGACCCCTTGAGGAACAGAGTGTGCTTGGAGGCTGCAGGTGGGACATTGTTGTATGATAGCCGCAGCCTCTGTAGCTGTTAAAGAAAATTGTTTCATTAAAGCCTTCTTATTTTGATGAAAATATGAATGGCTGTCCCATGGGGTTATGGGAGATAAAACAAGGACAGAAACGTCCTGGTGAGTGGAGGCAGCCGAAGCGGCAGCATCCGCCTTGGCATTGCCTTCGGAGATAATACCAGGGAAAGGTTGGTGACTTCTAATATGAGCAGGAAAAAAAACAAGTAGAGCGGGAATGAAGAAGGGATTGGAGTGTGAGAAATAGACTGAGGAGAGAGTCATCCAATGAGGGTGACACATATGAATCAGATAAAGAGGTGAGAACTTTATATACATAAAGACTATCTAAAATAAGATTAAAAGGTTCAGAAGAAAAAGTTTGTAAGGCCAATATTGTAGCAGCAAGTTCAGCACGCTGAGCAGAAGTTTGAGGAGGAGTAATTTTTGTGTGCCATTGTTCATCCTCCTTCCATACACATGAACCATAAGTCTTGCTGCCATCAACATACAGGGTAACAGCGTTAGGAATGGGAGAGGAGGAAATGGGAGAATGCAGAGAAATTGAAACATTATTAAGGAGTTGGAAGCGAGGGTCAGAGGGAACATGACAGGAAACAGATCCTGCCCAGTCAGCAAGAGAAAGTTGCAATACATCTGAAGAGTATAATTGAAGCAAGTGCCTTGGGGTTGATTCCCCTTTTGGATTGCAGCTGCAAGAGTGTCCATTTGAAAAGCATTGGTTCCCACAATGAGACAGGTTTTAAGAAAATCTGCTAAGGTGGCCGTGGGACTGGAAACAATTGGTTTAAGAATGGACTGGCAGTCTGCATTTGCATATTCATAAGCCAATTTTATGAGGATTTCATTTGCTGCATCTCTGTTTGAAATTTGACGCTTAATGGCAACTTGCAGGCAATTCACAAAGTCTGCATAGGATTCAGTTGCAGTTTGGCGAATGGCAGAAAAAGATTGAATCGGGGTGCCAGACTCATCAACACGAGCCATGGCAGAAAGAACACAAGCATTAATGATAGGAAATGCAAAGGGAGTAAAAGTTAGAGCTTGAGCATTGAGGGTAGTAAAATTGCCTTCTCCAAAGAGTTGTTCTGCTGTGTATTGTGAACCTGGGTGATTAGCTCTCTTTTGTGCCTCTCTTTTATATTCAGATTCAAAGACTATGTATTGTGTTCCGTTAAGAAGCATGCGGAACAGATCTTTCCAATCTTGAGGCAACATTCTATATGCACTAGCAATTGAATGTATTAGTCCTCTAGTATAGGGACTGGTTATGCCATAATCTTTTGTAGCCTTTTTCAATTCTCTGATCATAGCCAGGGGAAGTGCCTCCCAACCCACTATTAACCCTTTAGCAGTCTGTTGGTAATTAACAGGGAACAACTCTGTCTCGGATAGTTCAGAAACGCTTAAATCACCATTGTTTAAAGCCTTTTGAAAAGCACCACGGATGATTCCAGGCTGGGAGAGAGGAGGCAACGTGGCAGGAACAGGAGAGGCTATTTGCTGTTTATCAGAATCCATAAAATTTGCAGGGACAGAAGGGTTAAAACCAGCTCCAGGGGGTAAGGGAGTGGCCAACATAACAGACGGATTTTTATAAGGTGGAGGATCTAATAAAGGCTGATGAGGCAATTCAGCATAGGTTTGAATCAAAGTATAGGCAATTTTCCAAAGGCATAAAATCTCTACAGGGGCTCTTGGAGACTGGTGGAGAACAGTACCAATTTTCCTCCATGTATCTACTTTTAAAGATCCAGACTCCGGATAGGATGAGCAGTTAGCCCATACGTAAGCAAGCAATTTAGCAGCCTCAGATTTAGAAAGGTGACGGGTTAATTTCTGTTCCTGATCAGTAAGATATTTTTTCCTGCCAAGTAGCCTCAGCTCTTCCACATGCTGCTTTTGAGCGTGAGACATTCCACCCCCCATACTTACGAAGAGGAGTCAGTTGCCAGCAACTTCGTCGGGTGCACCAAGCCTATTCCAGGCGATAAGTAAAGGGTTGGCAGGGACGTATCCTTCAGTGGATCACGTCGGGGTCACCAGATGTGGTGGTCTCCCATGGAGAATGAGACACGCAGACAGGTATCTCGGGATGAGAGCCCAGAGCTGACTCCAGCACCCTCTTTTATTGTTACTAAGGTTTTTACATCACACAGCATAATCAAAAGACGTATATAGGGGTGGTTACAATGTATCAAATAACAGACACTTTCCAGATGCAAGGCTACTGCAGGTGTTCTTATCAGAGTCTGTCCAAAAGGCTGATGAATGTATCCTGTGTCTGAAACAGTTATCTCAGGCCCTTGTGGGAGATGTCCATGGGCAGATGCAATTAATCCCACAAATTCAAATGCCAGAAGGCTTAAAAAATTTGCAGTACTGCACATACCTGAGGCAACTAAATATCTACAATATGGATTTTTTTTACTATGTCTGTAAATTATCTTTCCCCAAATTAGTGCATTTTGAAATTAAGTTAACTTATTAAGATTCCAGGTTTCAGGACCAGCAATCTTCACATTCTGCATAAAATCAGTTTTGCATAAGACTATACACATTTCTGCACTGAATTTATTTCATAGCTAAATTAATAATTTAAAAGGAATCATCTACATGTAGGCCCAACTCTTCTCTATTACACTGCACTGTGGAGTAGGTGTCGAGGAAAAATGAAGGTCTCTTATCCAGAATACTTCGTATTTTTCAACACTTTTCATTAGGCACAAATGAAAAATAAACCCTCACTGAAGAAAACTGCCTTGGAAAGATAATCTGCACAATGAGTTTTTATATTATTAAAGTTGGTGAGAGTAGCTTTATTTTATTATCTATTACATAGTTATTAAGCGACTTACTTAGTAAGTCATTAAGTGGAATGAAAACCAGAGTTTGTTTTATGAGCTCTTGGCAAAAGACTTTCCTTGGTGACTAATAAATGTTTTCTATCCTGCAGAATCTCTACATAAAGTTACCCAGAGATGAGTACAAGGCAATTAATTCTAATATTTGTTCATTTCTTCTGGAGTAATAAAAGCCCTTGAATGAACCATTTGCATATCTGTTGTTACCAAGTTACTAAATTATTTATTCTGTAAAGGTTTTATTTTTCATCTGTGACTAATGAACAGTATCAGTGTAAAGGTATAACATCATTTAGATATAAACGAGTATCTTTTTTTCCTGGGTAGCTGGTCCAGAATGCATTGTAGTAGAAGAAACTACCGGTATCTTTTTAATCATGAAGTAAACTCAGCATAGGAATCTATATAAGCTTTTGCAAATCCCTATTAAAAGGAAATTTGGGTTTTGATGACATTTCAAGACATTCCCATCGAACCAAGATATAAGCACAGTTTTCATAGCTATTTCATTTCCTTCTGCTCCTTTTAAGTTCTTCAGACAGCAGTGTACAGTTTAGCCAAGGCTATGCTTTGCTTATGTCATGATGACATTGTTTATACTAGCTGCTGATGGTTGCAGAGGATGGAGAAAAGACTTAAAGAGGATCCTTGCTTTGCTGTGTCACTGTGACTGAGGTTTAGGGAAAGCTAATGGACAATAAATTAAATATGAATTGTGTTTTTAAATTGCCATTTCAGTTCAAAGAATCACAACATAATTGTGGTGGGAAAAAAAGATATTATAAATAAAATGGAGGCTGCATCCCACCCACCCCCACCCCCCCGCAGCCCCTTTGCACTTCTTTCCCAGCACCATCTCTGGTGGAGCAAAGCTCCCAGTACAAACAGTGTCTGGGCAAATGAACCCGGGCCAAATGGCAAGCAGCGGAGGGCCCGGGGCCCATTGATCAGGGAGAATGGCCAAGGGAGGGCCAGCGGAGGAGGAAAACTGGAGGAAAGTCATCAAGGAAAGTGGGCACTGCCAATGGTGGGAGCCTAAAGGTTCCATTCTGTCCCCAGCTTTGCTGAAAAGGGCAGTTTTGCCTAACAGTAATAACACAATGTACACTGACAGAGACCTGCCTAGCTTCTTTAAAAACTGCCAACAAATCAAATATCTGGGATTTCCTGCCCTGTAGCCTACAACTTCTATCAAAATCTTTCCTTTCTCATTCTTTTTGGTTCATCTTGTAATTCCTTGAATAAATGGTTGGTTATTTTCCTTTAATAAATGGTTGGTTATTTCCCTTCAGTGCTGTGCTCTGTTCTTCTGAATTTCCCATGACAATAATTTCACATTTTACAGAGAAATTGCCTAGTTATTTCTCTTGTAGGTTTTTCATTCTGTCTCCTAAGTTTTCTAATAAAGTAGTTACCTGATGTGTCTGAACATGATATTTATTGCTTATTAAATAAGTTTATTGCATTATCAGCACTTGGTAAACCTTTTATCATTCCTATAATAGTGCCAAATCAATCTACTCCTTCCCTCAAAAATTCTGAAGGCAAACATAGTTTCTAGAACAGTGGTTCTCAACCTGTGGATCGCGACCCCATTTGGGGTTGAACGACCATTTCACGGAGGTCACCAAACAACTCAGTCCACCATTTTTTCCCCTTTTCCTTAGCTGTGCTACTCCCTTTTATTCTATTGCAGTGGTTCTCAACCTGTGGGTCGGGACCCCATTTAGGGTCAAACGACCATTTCACGGGGGTCGCCAAACAAGGCTGTCCGCCATTTTTTCCCTCTTTTCTTTGTCCACGCCCCTGGCACCTGGTGATGTATAAGTGGTTGGGGGTCACCACAACATGGGGAACTGTATTATGGGGTCGCGGCATTAGAAAGGTTGAGAACCACTGTTCTATTGGCTTTTGAAAGCCAATAGAATAGACTCTCTTGAATAGAGTCTAATTCTATTGGCTTTCAAAAGCCAATAGGAATTGTCCAGGCTGTCTCTGCCCTGCTGAGCCCGCCAAAAGTCCTATTCTGCAAACGGTGCTGCAAGTTGTCTGCAGCGAATGCGAGCTGTCTGGAAGTTTCCACCCCTCCCTGCTGAGCAACTACTAAAAATGTAAGTAAAAGAGGGCCAGGGGTGGGAGATGGGAGGCCGGCGGGTGCAGGGAGGGTTGCTGGCATGCGTGGGGTCCAGCGGGTGCCTTAACTCCCTTGGGCTGGGCCAGCTGGTGGTCCAGCCGGTGGTCGCCCTGCACCATTGCTGCCCCTTGCCAGCTACACCTTGGCTGGTGCAGGGCGTGGCACCACGCATGCGCGGTGCTCCCGGGCAGGGAAAGTCCTCAACTTACGACTGGTTGGGTAGTCCTCGACTTATGACCAGTTGGGGTCGTGGCATTAAAAAGATTGAGAACCACTGTTCTAGAATGTACTACACTGTAGGATAGGAAGGCTTGTATAGTCACTCCATCTCATGTATTTGCAGGATAAGCTTAAGATCTGGTAGGAAAATTAATTTTCTTTTCACTCTGAATAAACAAGAAAATTAATTCCAGCCCTGTTACCACTTAGGACAGAGCCCTCTCTTTATAATAAGGAATATTATTAGAGTTTGTAAACCTAATTATTAACATTACCTACTCTAACATAAACCAATCTGTTCTTTGAGAAAATGTAGTATGTAAGTTTATACTCCTTAGTTTCTTTCCTTCTAAGAACTCAGTGCAATTTGGAAGTATATTAACTGTACCATAAATGTTTCTGCAGATTGTTGTGGCTAGCACTTTTGGTACAACCTCTTTTTTTTCCCATTCAAGAGATGTCAACATAGACTGAAGTATGACTATATGATCTTTCCTCTTTATGAAATGTTCATTTGTTTTCTCTGTGATTTTTAATTTGAGCAACATTCAGATTAAAACATTAATAGTATTTTTAAAATCTAGGCACTAATGCAAACTTCCTGAACCAAGTATCGGGACTACATATTTCAGCCAATAAGAACTTGACACTTTTGTGGAAATCATTCCTGTAGATGAGCAGCTATTCATATACCATCTGAGGCATCTATGCTTCTGGAAGCTTAGGGAAGTCTCTTCTCCTAAATTAAAGCCACATACCCATATCCAGGTCTTTTGGAGGCACTACAGGAGTATTATGCTAGATAATAATGAGATTCCTGCCTACTTGCTTCTCTTTTATATGCATCAGGGGTCATGGCAAAAGGCTCTTCAAACTGGAAAGCTGAACTAATCACCATACAGTATAAGCTGATTATTGAATGAATTGCTATTATAGTTTAAATCAAAATGATTTTATCAAGTCATAGGCAGTTATAACTACTGGGAGTTATATCAGTTCACATTTTCTCCAAAGCAAGGCAACAATTCTATATACATTTCATTTGAAGTAATTTGTATTGAGGTCAATGAAATGTCATATAGGTAGGCAGAAGATGGACTGCCCAGTGAATCTAATCAGGTTTACAACACCTTTTTTTTTAAAAAAAAAAAATCAAAATGCATCCTTAATTTGGTCAGAACAAAGCGACCAGCCTGGCAATCAGCTTTCTGAGAGCAAATGTTGTTGCAGTTATCCACACGATGTGCATTCTAGTGGCCTGGCCATCAAGCAATGCTCTCTGTCCATATTTATTTGACTCTAAGAGATCTCTGCTCAGTCCAGAGAATTTATTAAATGCATGGTTTGATCATTACTGTAGTTTCTGAGGAGTTTAAAATAAATAATGAAAAGCCACATGAAATATGTATACTAATGAACTGGGCAGGAATTAAAGCCATCCTTCTTGCAGCTTCAACATAAATCTTTCAACCAAATGCCCTTAGAAACAATTCTGCACAACCAGATTGAAACAGTCCTATAGCCAGCCCTAAAGGTAAGTAAGCAGAGGGGGGGGGGGATGAAAAGAAAAAGCAGGCAGCAAATGACCTGCATTTACATATAAGTACAGAAAAATAGCAACAAAAAGCAAGTGCAGGAGCTGATGGCAGTCAACAAAGCTTTATGACAGATGATCACAAAGAAAGGGAGAGAATGAGAAAAACAGAGGCTTCATATTCCATTACTTTTACAGATTATCACCTAGTGTCACACTACAAGTTTAAATGGTAACACTCCTTTGCAAATCTACATGACTTTTTTTTTTAAGTGATGGCTTTATTTCAACTGATGATATGCAGTACATTATACAAACTGAAACTATGCTGCTCATAGAATAAATATAACTGTGTTGAACAGAAGGAAATAATGAGAATATTGCATTGTCTCTGTTCATGCTAATTGAAAAATATAGTATGTAGTGCTACCCTTAATCAGGATGTAAGTAAGTCTCAATTCTCTTTGATTTGCTGGAGACTCAGTGCAAACCTGTATTGTATATGCAGCACAAGTGATTCTATCTCATGACAGGAATGCAACAAGGCTATCTGGATCTTGGACAGTGTAATACTACTCACTAGGGACTGCACTCTGAATGATCCAGCAGACTAAGGAGAACCTTGTTTTTTAGGTAGCAACTATCTTGAACAAGATCCCATCTTTATAGCAATAGAAATAGTACTTAGACTTGTATACAGCTCCATAGTGCCTTACAGCTCTCTCTGAGCAGTTTACAGTGTCAGCATGTTGCCCACAAGAATCTGGGTCCTTATTTTACCGACTTTGGAAGGATGGAATGCTGAGTAAACTTTGATCCGGTCAGGTTTGAACTCCTGGCTGTGTTAGCCTGCAATACAGCATTCTAACCACTGTGCCACCAGGGCTCATAATAGCTGATTGCCATTCCTTTTTACATATTAAAATATTCTTTTTTTAAAAAAAGATCTGTATTAGCCTGATAGTTGGTCAGAGCCAACATAAAAAAGATGAAGAAAAATGTCACCTTTGCCCATTCCCTTTTGGTCCATAAGTTTCATTCTCAGTGTGTCTAAAGTTGGATGTGTAAATAAAGAAGAAAAGTGATGGCAGGGTAGAAGAAGCTTCTTTAACAGATGCTTTAATTGGCCATCACAGATGAATTTGCAGAGAATTAAACTCAAAGAAATATTATATTTGGGCTTATTTAATATGAAATGGGAATATTTAAATAGGAATAGTAAGCTAATATATCCAACATCTAAACCTTGGTTTCCAATTCTGGATTACTTGAATTGTCATTGACATGTTTAAGTATGTAATGCCAATGCAGCTATTGCCCTGAAAATTATTTTTCAAGTGCTGTATCTAACCAAGCCATTCTGATCTTCCACTGGTGCCAACCTTGCTAAGCAGTTACAGTACTCTAATTTTTAAATGTTACAAGTCAGGTTTGGTAAACTCATACACCTATATAAAGGAGAAAAGGAAAAGCTGTGGGAAGGTTATTTTAAGATATTTTAATTTTCCAATCATGTCATTGCACTTCTCTATAAATGAAAAATGACTAAGGAAATTAGGCAGGGCCTTCCAGATGTAATGTGTAAGAATTCTCCTGGATGTAGACCCCAAGAAAAAGCAACTTATCTGGAAAAATCTTAACAAACAGGTCCTTACTTCACCAGTTCCTTTTGAAAGTGTTTAGGAATATGATTATGGGCCAGATTTCAACAATATTTCCACTGGAATCTGAACACCAATTTATTTGAATCTCAAGTACTTGCTTGTGTGGAAAAAATGGGGTAACAAACAATTGATCAATTATTTAAATTATACCATTTAAGAAATGCCCCAGGTAGTAAAACATCTTCAGGAAATTACAGATACTGTAATCTTCTCAAGGTTTCTGAGAAAGAATAAGAATTGGTAGCACATTGTACTCACTATGTGATGATTCACCATGCTGTCAGTAGCTGTTTTTAAAGAATAGAAATGTAGAAACTCCTAGTGTGATGTTGCCATCATGTATTTATATTTGTAAAGCCCCAGTATAAGTCCTTGTGTGTCTGAGTACATATGCAAGCAGGAAAAAGTACTAATCATAGGGATAGGTGATTACTAGACCAGACAGGAATCCTAAAAAAAATAAGCTGGTACAAATCCGTAGATAAATCTTGATATATGTTTATTCAGTTATGCTAGTCATAACTGAATCCCATTTATGTAGTGAATATTGTGTGCTTAAATACGCTCTTTACCACTGCACAAAATCAACTTTAAAAGCATATTGATATTAAGACTGTTTCATTTGCAATTTTCTAAATATAGTAGTAGCTAAAAGAAATCTTTCCATTCCTACAAGGTAAGTAAAATTACTGTGCAATATTACAACAAATTAAAACATGATATCTATTTTTGAAATTACACATATTTTTGGAAGAGAGCAGATGAATGTGCATGAAGTTAGCAAGTTAGGAACCAGTACTTCTCAGGCTAAAGAGGATCATTAAGTCAGCACAGATTTGATAATTCCCAAGACTTACAAGAAATGGCCAAATATTTTTAATTTAGGATGATGAGAAGAAAAAGCGTAAAGAATGTAGTCATTATCTTAGGCTCTGAATTATATCTATTTGTTATTATTAGAATACTTTACATACATTTTATTCTGAGGACCATTTACCCATTTTTCTGAGAGTAATTTTTCTTATTTTGATTATACATAGGAATTCCACTGTTTTAATGATCTCTTATACTAATCTACCGTACTAAACTGATATGTTGATTAAATGTAAAGTGAGATTTTATATTTCCTCCTGGATTCCTCCAAAGAATAATAAGATACGATATGATAAAAACAGTAGTTTTTGACTTGTGATCACAATTTGGGCCAGAATTTCTCTTGCTAAGCAAGGTGATTAAGTGAGATGTGTTTGATTTTATGACTTTTTTTGCCATAGTTGTTAAGTGAACCACTGTAGTTGTTAACTTCACATGTTGGAAGCCAGCTGAGAAAGTTGCAAATGGTAATCACGTGACCTGGGACACTGAAACCATCGTAAATATATGACAGTTGCCTAATGTCCAAATTTTGATCCCATGATTGTGGGGATGCTGCAATGGTTGTAAGTGCAAAGATTGGTCATAAAATACTTTTTTTCAATGCCATTGTAATTTTGAACGGTAGCTAAACAAATGGTTATAAGTCAAGGTCTACCTGTAATTCTAAATAATAAACTTCTATCAATTTGTTTTATTGATCAGTCAGATTGGATAAAACCAGGAATCAGCTCTCCCCCAAGAATGTCATATCAAACTGAGAGATAAATGGGTCTACTTTAAAACTTTTCAATTTCAGGGAAGCTTGATATTTAAGAAAATTATTGCTACAAAGTCCATTTTTTTCTCTCTGGAAAATGACACCCTCTTGGGCTCAATTATGTAATGCAAAATAATTTGATATGAATAGGAAGAAAATTTAATAGTATGTGGCTGATTAATTATCAACTCAATAGTAAAATATAAAGCCTGAATCACATTGCATCAATGAATAATATTTCTTAATGATATATAATCATGAGTAATTTTTAGGAAAGGTACTTCTAGAAAAAAAAATGGAAGGATAAGGTTTCACCACCTGTTCTTTCTAGAGTATTTTACTCTCACATATTCATTATAACATAGCAGTTACTTTGATGTTGAATTTGAATAGAAATAATAGAAATAGAAGAGAAGAGAACACTTGATTGGCCAAGTGTGATTGAACGTATAAGGATTTTGTCTCTGGTGCATAAGCTCTCAATGTACATACAAACAAGAAAGTAATATAATCATAAGATACCAACAGGAGAAGGTAGTAGAAAAGACGAGAAGCATAATAGTAATATAGCCATACTACATGGGTAAATATCCTTAAACATAAGACAGTATTGTAATAAGGTATTCCTTCAGCAGAGTGGTGGCACAAGGGAAAAAATTGTCTTGGTTTCTAGTTGTTTTGGCATGCAAGGCTTTATAGCAGCATCCTGAGGGGAGGAGTTGAAGCAGTTTATGTCCAGGATGTGAAGGGTTTGTAGATATTTTCTCAGCCATCTTTCTGGCTCTTGCAGGATACAGGTCTTCAATGGAAGGCAGGCTGGTTGCAATTGTTTTTTCTGCAGTCCTAACTGTCCTGTTTGGTTGCTGTACCAAACCAGACAATTATATGCTTTACCATTTGTTTGGGGCTTTTAAAATATATAATATAAGGCTGCCTAAGGATGGCTATCTACTGCTCTAGTTGACTTTTTCTTGATGAATTGCTACAGTCTTGTATTTGATACAAATATATGCCGAGGTTTTTTTTAGGTAGCTAAATAAATTTTGTCACGAACATTGCAGATCACTAACAGATTGCAATAATTTTGCAACTGATATTGATTTAAAAATAACACCTAATAAATTTGAGAAAAAATGAAAAATAAGCCAATTTTATTGAAGAAAAAGTACATTATATATGGACAGCAATTTTAACGAAACAAGCAGTCACCAATCAAAACACAAAGAAAGCCCTTAATACTAGCTTCACAGATGGCGTTGCTGTATAAATCCAATGCATAATTGTTCCCCGCCAAAACTTTAAAAAGTTCAACTTTCCTAAATTTCAACAACATTTGCAACAAAATGTTTGTAACTTTTCATATGTGAAGGATAGTAAGTCAAAGTATCATTACAAACGGACAGATCCTCTGTTCTGAAAAAGTCATCTTCAAATGCAGAAGATAAACCAGATTGTTCCTCTGTACAATTTCTCAGAGTAAACTCCTTGGTAAAGCAGAATTTAATCTGGCCTATTACTTGTAGCCGTCCCTGCAGAAGAAAAATAAAACAACACTATAGAAAAAGTAGTATAGGAAAGTTTATAAAGGAATTATTGATATCTCAATGACCGACAGTTCAGCAGAATAAATTTAATCTTCAGAAGCCAACAGTTGCATCTGCATGTTATACTACATTTATAGTTACCAAACAACACAATAAACTTAATATCTACTACTTGGAATAATACTGAGCAAGATTTTTTTTCCAGAACAGAAATTAGATGGCCAAGGGATAAATTAAGCTTATATTGATATACGGCGGTAAACTTTATGAACTATTTTGCTCAAAGCAGTACTTCCAGCAATGGAAAAAAATGAGCACAGTTTGAAGTCAATAACCTTGTACAGAAATAAGCTGTACTTGAAAATGCATATTGATTTCATAGATTATATTTTATTGCTGTTAAATGGCATTAAAAATATTCAAAATGAAGCTGTTCCTTGGAAATATTTTAAAATCCATACACTTAAAATAGATATCATAAAAAATAATAGCTTCAGTCAACAGATGCAAAAGGCTGTGCATTTTCTACTTAGGTAGAACTCTAGAAAATGTTTTCTCAAGTAGTGCCCCTTCATCAAATATAGCAATAGCACCTAGACTTATATACCGCTTCACAATGCTTTACAGCCCTCTCTACGCGGTTTACAGGGTCAGCATATTGCCCCCAACAATCTGGGTTCTCATTTTACCGACCTCAGAAGGATGGAAAGCTGAGTCAACCTTGAGCCAGTGAGACTTGAACTGCTGAATTGCTGGCAGCCGGCAGTCAGCAGAAGGTAACCTGCAGTACTGCATTCTAATCACTGCACCACCACAGCTCATATACCATCAATGAGAAATGACAATCAGTTTTTCAACTAGCACTGGCTGGCCACCTCATCAATGAAATAGGTAAACAAAGTAGCCAAAAATGTCACTGGGTAAAGTCCAAAAAAGACCTCATACTTTCTGGATTACCTAAAGGTTTTTTTAAACCAACTGATCTGCAATATAATCATACAAAGGTCCACTTGAAAAGGAAAGATTTCATCCATATATTTCCATAAACCTAAACCATATGAAAACAAGGAAAGGAAAGGAAAGGAAAGGAAAGGAAAGGAGATTTTCATCATTGTCGAGGGCAGGCTGATGAATCTGTATTGAATATGCATTTGAAAGAATGATTAAATAACTAGATATATTTAATTTTCAATCTTCCAAATATTAAAAACAATGTTTTTAGAAAAGAATGATTAAACATTAACTAGAAAGTCATTAAGAGAAATATGTACCTCTTCAGGAGGAATACACTGAATCTTTGGCATTACATTGTAAAAGCTTTCAAGAGCTTCTTTGACGGCTGTCAGCTGAAGATTTAAACATGAAATAAATAACATAAAAAGAATGAAGCATCTGTTTAATTAAAGATGTGTTTTCATAGTTTAGACTTAAGAAAACTCTGTATGAAAATAAGAAAAATAGAAACACACAAGTTATGAGATGAAAGTCTGCATTTGTAAAAGAATTGTCTCTTTTCATCCTTCTTCCCAAAGTTTGCTTTGGAAAACCCTTAAATTCCCTGAAATGAATCTTGATTAGATACGTTTGTTCTTCTAATGCAGGGGTGTCAAACTGCCGGCCCGTGGGCCAGATGCATCATGCCGAAACTGCGCCCACCCCATTGCCGGCAATGGAAAAAAAGTCACAATACGTCGTGACACGTCACGTGACGTTGCGTGTTTGATATCCCTGTTCTAATGGAATTACTTCTTCAGTGGAAAGACTTAATTAGATTTTACTCACCACTAAGTATTATATAACAACAACAACAACAATTAAAGGCTACAGTTTTGTAGAATGCAATGCCAAGTGAGCTTTTCTCTCACCTGATAGTAGGTAGAGCCTGGCTTTATCCCAACTTTCAAGAGAAAACTGAAAGAGAAAGAACTAGCATTAAAAAGACAGAATTCACTACATACAATTACACTATAGATAGTCATTCATCATTATTTTCCCACATGTAAAAAATTAGACACAAAAGATACATAAAACTTCAAGAAGTCCAGTGTTTTTCAGCTACATAGTATATCTAAAATTGTATTTAGTATTACATTTTTGTTGCTCATTTTCTCTTTAAATTGTTATAAGACCTATTGTATATAACTGGAATATTGGGTGTAGTAAAGCTGGATTGATAATCCATAGAATAAGTGAAGCCTTACAATGTTTACAAAGTAATTGACTCATTTTAGGATACTTATACATTGTGCACTGATAAATATTATATGACATCAATTTTATCAATTTTCTAAAAACAGATTTAAAATTCCTGCTGTATGTTTCAGGGAATGCTAGGATCCTTGAAAGCTCTCTTACTAATTCTTCATTAGGAAAATGTTTTATGACAGACAGAATTCTAGATAAAGCTTCTAGCTTACGTAGTTTGACCAAATGTTAGCATTAGTAAAATAATTGTGCATATTTTACGGTGTCCTGCCAGAGATGAAATTGAAAAAGAATACCTAGTAACCTACAAGAACTGAGTATTTACAAAATATTTCAAATTGTATCAACTGAGACTATTTTTCCAAAGTGCTGTGTTCCTCATCTTCTTATCTGTCTCAAGAATATGTGCATAGATATAAGGATTTCTTGTTTGATTTTTATGACTAATTTGAGGAATTGCATTTCATTTATTGATCAACAGTATCTAAATTTCTCATGTTCATTTAATATTTATATTTGATAATCACATATAGAACAAATGCTTTTAGCCACAATTGTCTTGGACTGGCACTTAGTGATGCCTTTTTTTATCCTTTCCTAGTTCTAAACTTCATGGATGCTTGAAGTTTAAATTTACATTAAAGAGAACACAAACACATGGTGTAGTATAATTCCTAGAGTTGGAATCTTCCATCCAACACTGAGACTGAGAGAGAGATCTCAGCAACACCAATAGATTCAAGACTAAGGGATGCTATAATGTTTTTGTTATGCACAGGGCTTTTTTGTCATAGAACGCCCAGAACAGAGTTCCGGCACCTTTTTTGGATGGAACCTTGTAGGGTAGACAAAGCGGGTTGTATGACATGTGTGAGTTCTAGTACTTTTTTTTTTTTTTTTTTTTACAAAAAAAACCCTGGTTATGCAACAGCAACTCTCTCCAACAAACATTTTTGAACTTCTAAGGAAGCATTATGTCTGTTAATTATGTCCCTCCATAACTGGCAAATTCAGGAAGAACTACTTTTATTTCTGTAAAGATTTGTAATTCTGGTATGATAGGATAACAGAATTTGGAAAAGCTGCCTAAAGAATTCTCTATCTCAACTTACATGTAGCATATGGAGTTATTCTGGGTCTCTTTCTCATGTTTCCCCCTCCCCAAATTTGTAATAGCCCTGCTTCCTCCTGTAACAACTGTACTCTCTCATTATGCCCCCAGAGCCTGTTAGACATTCCATCGCAGCCAATGAAATATGCATGTTTGTTATCAGAGAGTCTTACATGAAGTTAAGAGTAGCAGAGACTCTGAGAAAATAATTTTCCCCACCTGTTAAGGTCAGTTTTTCTGTAGAGTTCCAGTGCCTTCTGAAAATATTTTTTTTGTGAGTTAAGAACCTCTAATTCAGCTGCACATGTCCCATGTTTTTCCCATTCATGTTTCCTATGTAAAGAAAAAAGGTAAAAAAATTAAGTAATATCTTCAAGCACCAATGTATTTGGAAAGCTGTACCAAAATTCTGTAATCTTCTAATATTTATTTGAGAAGAAAATCTCACTTGTGAGTCCAGTCTACCACGTTGCCCACTGCAAAATCTAGAAACTTAGACATAAAAGTTAGATTTAGTAACTGTTCTTCCTAAGAGATACTATTAGATAAAATAGATCTAACGTTAGATACTATCCTTACATTTCTGCATGATAATGCATACATGTTTTGCAACTATAACAATTTCTATAGATCGTTTTCTTATTTATTTAAATTTATTGACTGCCCAACTCCAATGAACTCAGGGCAGAACACAAAACTATGATTCCTTGGGGACACTATAAATCAGGGGTGTCAAACTGCCGGCCCATGTGCCAAACATGTCACATGGAAGCCACGCCCACCCCATTGCCGACAATGGCAAAACCGGCCCGATACGTTGCACGACATCATGTGACGTCACGGGTTTGACATGTCTGCTATAAATGGTACCATCAGTGGTGGAATTAAGCCAGTTCGCACCAGTTCAGCAGAACCGGTAGCTAATTTTTTGTTGCCCAGGCCCAAAATGGACTTCCGGAAGCGGCATCCACACAGAGAACTGGTTGTTCACATATTTGAATCCCACCACTGGGTACAATGTGTATTTCACAAACTCCTGGGACAATTATATATATAATTATTATCTCCTTATTATATATGAAGTATTTATATATACTTGGGTAGTCTCATGGGTAGAAGTTCTTTTTCTACTGAGAAAGGGATTTCTTTTAATGAATAATTTAAATTAAATGACAAGAGAAGTGAAGGTGTGATGGTTAAGACACCTGCAATAGTTTGGAGTCATGAATTGATTTTCAAAAGCAAGAAAACCTAGCACTTAAAAAACATACTGCAATCATGTTTCATGTGGAACTAGAAACTATGGAAACCACACAGTGTAAAGAAAAGCTATCTTTGTTTTTATTTTGTCAAATGAAAAGAAAATAATCTTGTCCTTGTACCTACAAATATTCATTTTGTTGCATATCAAGGATGTTGCTACCAACTTACGGAGTCACAGAATAACAAAGGTTAATTGCTGAATACTTTTTTTCACTGAATATTGTCAGTTCTGAAACTTTACTTCCATCAAGGTTACAAATTAGAAAAATAGAGGCAGTTCTAGTATAAAACAGAAAATAAAACAGTTTATATGTTCAACTCTTAAAGCAGTCATTTTTTTCCTTGTGGGATGAATTCATAAGGCAGACTTAACGGAAATATATTGCATCTTATAATATAGTCTGCATTTTTCATTCCTCATTCCTCAGTTTTAATGCTGTATTCATATATTTCTGCTTTATAGTATTGTGGTTACTGCCATGTTCCCAATGTGGAATTGCATTTGAACTGCATATGGGCCACACTGCTGCAATGTGGTTGGTTCCTTGTAAACTGCTTAGAATCTAATCAAACTAAGGAAGTGTGCATGTTCCATAAACAAGTAATATTTACATAATTACTTAGTTGCAATTGCAATATATGCAGCTATATAAGTGAAGTTAATAAATAAACAGCCATTTCACAAAAAAATCTTAGCTTAATTATTATTTCATGTTAAGGCTGTGTAGTATTTCGGAAATAATTTGGAAAATGATCTTTGCGGTTTAGAGGAATATGAATATACAGGTAATCCCTGAGTTACAAGCGTTCCCTTAACGCTCATTCGAAGTTATGCGATAAGCGCCCCCTAGTGCTTATGAGCAAGTCTCAAAATTATGAATATTGCAGCACCATGGCAGTCATTTGCCCTTACGAGCAACTGGTTATTCCCTCCCTCCCCACCCCCGGCCTGGGTCTCCCTAGGCACCAGGTCTTCAAAACTCACCCTGCGAAGATCAAGATCTTTTGTTTTCTTGGCTATTCTAGGCATTCACACAGAATGGAGGCCTAAAGTAATGCAAGATCACGCAAGATCCAGGAGCTGGAGGCCTTTTCCAGGCTGTTGTCATTCAGAAACGGGCCACCAGAGGGCTGCATGTCATCTGGCCTCAGATTTGGGTGGCAGCAGCCTGGAGAAGGCCTCCGGTGCCCGGATCGGACCACTGGAGGTCCACGGAAGTGTCCCCCAGCCTCAGATCCGGGTGGCAGTAGGAACCATGGCAGAGAGGAGACAGATCTTTTTAAGGTGAGTCTGGCGCAGCAGAAAGGGAGGGGAAAGCATGAGGTATCTTAGTGGGTCAGAGAGGCCTTAGGACCCTGTTCCTTCACTAAGCCCGCCATGGCCTTCCTCACTCTGAGATACCTCATGTTTACCTAACGAGCCATGTACATCTTAACGAGCATGGGAATGATCTCATTCGAGGTATGAGATTCCCGTGAGTTTTCAAGTTATGAGTGGAATGGGCAGGCTCCATTACACTTGTAGTTCCTGTTTACAGTGCTTAAAGCAGCTTTAGCAAACTGGAAATAGGTGTTACATTTATACCCCTGTGTTCTACAAAACACATGCTCCAGGGATTCTGTGATGTTCTCTATAGTAACTGTGATTCAGGGAAAGTTGTGGCTCTTTAAAGAGTTACATACTAATAGTCTATATATTGTTGGGAAACACCTAGCCAGGCAGAGAGGAGTCTCAAATGGGGGATTAGCCTTGCTTTCTTCCCCCGCCCCACTTTAAGCTCCATAGTACCTTATTTATCTGTTCCCATGAAAAGGCAAGCAGTCTGGAGAGATTTTTGTATAGTAGGGAGAATATAATAAAGTAACTAACTCATTTTCCTTTAATGCCTAGATTGTAATGCTTCTATTTTAAACAAGCTAAAGGCACTCAAAATGATGCAGCAAATTGGGGTTAAGGATCTGAATAGTAATGCAGTCAAATTACTTCTTCATTGAAGATCATCAAGTGCTTAAAATTACAGCTATTAGTACAATACTGTATATCTGTTCATCTTTTAAAAATAAGCACAGTCAAAACTGTAGTTATAGAAGACATCTTACATGGATAGGTTCATTAGTCTCCTAAAATCAAGTCTGACTTGGGGAAGCTTTTAACCTTTCTTTACTCGGAATCAATGGATATTACATACTAGAGCTCTCAAATGCTTCAGATTTAATTCCAAAAAGATGCTTTGAAGAGCATAGCACCTAGCTCTGAAACATATGAAAGCAGTTGTATCTTTTTCTGAAATTGTGCAGTAGCGGCAACAGACAGCTTATAATCCTAGATAACAATACAACTATGTTAATGTGCCAAGATACTATTCTTCATGTTCAAAGTAGTTTTATGGAATTGAAGCAAAGTACTCACAGTATAGTCTATTGTACATAATACAAGCTTAATGGATTTCTTTTAATAATCAATACACTGGATACTTTACAAGATAATGTAATCGGACAGGGGTCACCAATCCCCGGTCCGTAGACTGGCACCGGGCCACGGCATGCCAGAAACTGGTCCGCGGAAACAAGCAAAGCCCCATCTGCGGGATGCAGGCAGTACATGAAACCATGCCCCCTCTGGTCCACAGAAAAACCTCTCTCCACGGAACCGGTCCCTGGTACTCAAAAGATTGGGGACCTCTGTAATTGGCCATAATTAGGCCAAAAACAATTAATGGAATGTTCTTAAAGATTATTTTGACTGAAAACATTAAAACTGAACTCTACTCTTGAACTCTTGTGGGGGACAAAAATACCATCTATACTATATGCCTAAATATAGTATATTATTTAATAAAATATAATACATTATATTATTTAAGAAAGCATTAATGCTGAAACAAAATAATTGACAGAAATCCATAGTTTATATTATCTGCATATCTTGTTGTTATATTATCTGCATATCCTGTGGTTACCTAGGGTGTTTCATTTAGAAAGACAACTAAAATTAAGCATTTTTGCAAAGCTGTCAATAGGGTTAAATGTGACACAACTCACCAGAAATGAGTATGGTTTACATGTAGTATATCTGGCCAATATTCTTTCATGTCTTCCATGAAATCCTAGCAATAATAATAAAAAAATCCTATATAATTAAAAAGCAAGGATATGATGCAAACTCCACCTAGATTTCCTCACTATTTATTTTATTTTATTAGATGTTGATCCCTTTATTATTATGGTGAACATAACCCTGTGAGGTGAGTTGGAATGAGAGAGAGTGACTGCCCCCCTTTCATGTATAAGGCAGAACTCACAATCTTCTGGTTTTTAGACCAGCACTTTAATCACTACACCCAATTGGCTGTATAAAATATCCTTGTATCTATAAAATACTTCACCTAACAGCTTTAGAAAACATGTGAAAATGATAATATTGTAATTTATAGGCAACTCTGCAAATTATTTAGAAAGGGACTCAAGAACGAAAGCTACCATCCTCTTTCTCTAGCGTCTGGTTTGGTAATAAATGTTCACTGATTGAGGTGTATTAGTAAATAATACTGCTTTGGCAGAATATCCTAAAGCTTCTCTTGAGTCCAGTCAAATTCTTGCATTAATTATTATTATAGTTTTTCTTCAAGTATGCAGTACATATAATTTATTTGATTCATACCTTAAGCTCAGATATATTGAAGTGCCAGCTTCTATTACATTCTGCAGCTTTATCAGGCCTGGGGAAGAAGCAGAGCAAAAGAGTACAAAGGATGAAAACCAACTGTTCTGAATAGTAGTGGAATGCACTCTCCTTCTCTAACATATATCTTGTAAAATGGGAGACATCACAGGATCGTCTTGAGGAGAGTTAAGAACAGATAATATAGCATGTACAGCTTTATTTGATATTATAAATGTTAAAAAAAATTAAGAAAATGAAAAAAAGTTATATAATGTAATATCATGGCAATTTTGCATAGAGATGTATGATTAGTGATTCCAGAACTTCCTTTCTTGGGAAACATTTTAGAAGCCCAAATCAATCCTTCAGGAGATCAAAAGGCAGTTCTGATCTATTAGTTACTCAACCCTAAGCAAACTCTTGGAAAAGCAATTACAACCAGACTATTTTTGTTCATAATAAAGAAAAAAACTACATTATCTTCAATACAGTCTATATGTACAGTTAATCCTTGCCTTGCTGTGCTCATGCTGAACCTCTCCAGCCTTGTTGCACTTAAGTTGCACCTTGCCACAATCACACCACGTGTCCCAGGCTTTGGCACATTTGGGCCACACCACGCCCCCTCCAGCTTTCCACACTTGTACCACATTGCAGTGTAAGGAAAGGCTTGTGCCATGCCTAACTAAAGGTTTGTTGTGACCAATAGTTGCAAATTCCTGCCAGCTTCCCCACTGACTTTTGTTGTTGGAAGAAGGCAGGAAGTTGCAAATCCTGGTCTCCCATAAGGTCTGTGTTTAATGACCTGTGATCCTCATTTGCTGACAACCATAGAGACTTCTAGAATTGCGGTCGCTAAGCAATGCACTCATGTGACATCTGAAGGGCAAGGAATGGCAGAACCTAGGAGCAGAATTAAAAGAGAGATCAGCCTTAGAATTCTTACATAGTCACAAGTGAACTAAGTCCAAGCCCCTTGACTGCCATTGGCCTTTATATAACTCTGTTAGTTGAGAAGATTCCTACGCATAAGCTTTAGGCAATACCGGTAGTCCTCGACTTACCAGTTCATTTAGTGACTGTTCAAAGTTACAAAGTGACTTAGGACCATTTTTCACTTACTAGTGTTGCAGCATCCCTATGGTCACGTGATCAAAATTCAGATGCTTGGCAATTTGACTCATGACGGTTGCAGTGTGCCAGGGTCATGTGCTTCTCTTTTGTGATGTTTCTGACAAGCAAAGTCAATGGGGAAGCCAAATTCACTTAACCGTGTTACTAACTTAACAACTGCAGTGATTCATTTAACAACTGTGGCAAGAAAGGTCGTAAAATGGGCCAAAACTCACTTAACAACTGTCTCACTTAACAATAGAAATTTTGAGCTCAGTTGTGTCGTAAGTCAAGGACTACCTGCAAATCAGCTTAACTAAACCTTCAAATGTGGACCTGGTCTTTCATGCCTGACAACATCACATTTTATCAGCACATTGCTTAGTGTTGGCAATTCTGGTCCCAATTACCATTGTTAAGTGAAACTTACCTGTTTATGTTCTACCTCTGAGTCAGTGTTGACTCCTGGCAACTGCCTGGACAAGCCCCTCTTTTTCTGGTAACGTTTTTGGAAGTGGTTTGCCCTTGTCTGCTTCCCAGAGATGAGAGGGAATAGTGTTCCTAAGATAGGACTAGAACTTTCAGTCTCCCGGTTTCTAACCTGGTCCTATAACCACTGCACTAAACTGAAAAGATTGTATTTTAAAAAGTCATTTTAATCATTCAAAAAGGGCTGTAAGCCTACAGATTAACAAGGTGAATAATCTATTTTTATAAACAAAATTAGTGAAAATTGTTCCACAATGTATGCTAAAATTTGAGAGAATACTGTATATTAATTTATAAACATTTATTGATTCTTGTTTCATGTTAAAAAATCCTGGCACATAAGGAGATTTGTTTTAAAGGACGTGTTCAGTGAAATAAAGAAATGTAAGACAAATATTTTTTTTAAAAAATGAAACTGATTGTGCACAGTTAAAATTGATTTGATCATTTAAATTTAAATGATCAAATTTAAAATTAATTTGATCATTTAAATTTAAAATTAAATTTGATCATTTAATGATAGGATGTGAATATTTCAAACGCTAATATTTGCTGATCATGTAAGAAATTGACTAATACTATGTGAATAGAAGGAAATTCTTTAGCTACCATACACCTAGAAATTCAGTTATTTTCATATAAGTATTTTGATTCATGGACTACCACAGGAGATCATTTATAATAACTCATTTATAAAAAATCATTTATCATATAATAAAAGCTTTCTCCTTCTATGGGTATCAGACCAGAATATTTCAAATATAAGATACTATGAGCTTAGAAGGAACCAACCTCTTAAAACTAGCAAGATTTCTTTTTCCTCCTAAATTTATATCTTACCAGAGCCCATGGATTGTCCAGTACATTGGTGGATCTTTGCATTCATTTTCATTCATCTAGAGAAAATAAATCTATTGGGTTATTAAAAGAAAACCATTTTTATGCAGAATGGGAAAAATAGGGTCTGATTCAGCTGTGATTCAAATTATTAATTCTGATTGTTGTTTGAATTTGTCTCGGATTTGATTGCGGCATCTGATTTAATGATTCAGCATGAATTTAATTGATTTGTTTTGATTTAGACTTGGAATCAAATTTTTGAACAACCCTAGAATGTGTTTTAAGGGAAAAAGCAGAAATCATCAATATCCAGTTGGGCTGACAGACATCCTCACAATATCTGCACAATACAGCAGAGCTTCCTATTCACAAGATAAATACGATGGTGGGCAACACTGAGCTGAGGATTCCAAAATATTGCCACATTGCCCAGAAGAAAAAGCAGAAAGTAATTTAAGCTAATAGATTCCTGATGGATTAGAAAAATCTGTGAAGAGCAGTTTCTTCCTGGAATGTTCTTATCCATCATGATAGCTATATTTTTTATCTACAACAACACCTACAGAGCCTTGATGTAGTTCAACAGTCTCAAATAAAAATGATGTGGAAGAATAATGTTTTATTTTGGAACACAGCAGTCCTTTTTACTTATTAATTTTAAAAACTCTTAATAAACTTCAGTGAAACACTGAAATGTGCAGTCACCAAGGAGATATCCCACATATATTAAATTCCCTATCTCTTAGATAACTGGGATTTAAGCTGTGCAGGACTTTGTGGATAAATATTATTTATCCAAATTATTTATGAAATACTACATAGCCCTAACATGAAATTGTCCTGAAACAAACTGGCAGCCAATAGAATAAAGTCTGTTGTTTCTTTGAGATGCCTTGATGAACAATCCTTGTGAGTTGTCTATGAAAGTGTCGTCACTTGCATACGTTGAACTTAGAAGATATAAGCATGTGCACCATCGCTTTTAGATAATACCTTCCTATAAATGGATGCAAATGGCCTAATAGCTGGAGCTGATAAACAGTACTCATCTCATTTTTCATGGGCCATATTGTAACTGGGAGAAATAACCTACAATACAATTAGCAGCTTGATGTAATTTCTCCAACTACTACTCTTTCTGGAATGTTACATTGAATGTGTATGGAGATTGAGTGTTGAAGCATTTGGTTCTACACCTGCAATCTGCTGTGCTATAATGCCAAGCCAGAAAGAAAATATGGAGATACTATTAGCAAGCTTTCATCAAAACATGCTGATAACGGAAACTCCACAGGGTTGGTCCCATTTTCATAAAAAGCAAAATACTGGTAAACTGATTGAAAAATAGCCGTTTCAGAATACTTAGCATTTGAAAAACAGTTGATAAAAATCAGAGTAATCTGAATTATGTTTAATCTAAAATTTATTAATAATTTATCTTAAATGTTTACCTTTTGAATTAATACATTGTCATATTAAGTGCTCCATTTAATGACAAAATGGGTTAATAAGCCATTAATGCTTGAAACCAGCTATATATGGTTTTAAGCAAACAACACTGTGCTATTGCGATATGCTCCCTATTTCTCAAGGTTTTTATTTCTTTCTTTAGCACCTTTTAGAAGCATGTAGCTTACTACTAAGAGAAGTAAAATATTCTACTTATTCCTTATATTAAAAATGAATTTGCACTTCATCTTTTTTCTCTCATTCCCCTTTTAGCCTCACAAACTTTTTCTGACCACATTCACTATAATGGTCACCATCCCCTGTAAGATGACATCTGTGACCAAATGACAATTAACCACCCTTGTCATGTTTGTTCTGGATGAAGGTTGGAATTGGGCGGGTGCATGTCTCTGAATACTTTCACATTCTTTTGAAGTTGTCAATTTTGTTTATATTATTGGAAAGGTAATTATTAGTTCTGCTTTTTATTTTATGCTAGTATTAAATGCTAGCTATGCTTTCAGCTATATCGTATAGATACAGTATTAAATGCTTTGAAATTGTACCTTTCCTATGAAATTATTAAATTTCTTTTAAAAAGTTCTTTCCTGGGTATAAATGCTTTCCTATTTTAAAAAATGACTGTAGTTGACTTAGTGGAAGACTATCACATAAGACAAATTAATTGAAATCCAGAAATGGAGAATATATAGGTCCAAACTATTTAGGTGGCGAAGATTAAAATCTCCTCTAGATTAAGAGGTATATGGAAACTATAATGTCTAAACTATAATTTTTAACTCCCCCAAGAGAAAATCCTGACCTCCCGCTATATTCCAGAATGTGGCTCCACTTACTCAGCATCATCAACTCCATCTCTCCACCCATTGAAACCCCTGTGTTTCAGAGCATTAAGTGCAGCATCTAACAACCAAAAGTCTTCTCTTGCATTATGATTTAAGTTGTTCAGAATATGGCAATATTTAAATAAAAGCTACTTTCTTAAAAGTAATCAGTTCTGTTAGCTGACTTTAGGTAAGGCAACACTCCCATGTTAGAATTGTAGATCGCTATAAAAAATAGTAATTGCTTAACAAAATCCTATGCAGGCAATTTTTCATATAACAAAAAGAAAATGTAAAGCGTAAAGTAGTAAACCCTATCACAACTGTTTTTTTTCCAAAGCATTTTGTTAGGCTACCTTAAATATGAGTCATAAAATGCTTGCCATTTTTTGTATTCACTAATATTTCATTGAACTAGCAGAATACTCTTCATTAAAAACTCAAATCCATTTACAGCCAATAGCATGTGTTACAAGAGAAGAGCAGGAATTCAGCCAATTTTGCAGTAGAAATAAGTGGAAAAATGCACTGCTTTAAAGAGCTCAGTCCTTAAGTATAGTATCCGAGACACTTAAAAGCAGAAAATTTTCATGTTATTTCCAAGTATTTCTGATCAACAGTACAGTTCAGAGAAGCAGCTATGAAGCAATGGCATTTAGGTTCACAAAAAGTCTAATGGAAAAGATTTGCTCACAATAGCCAGTGAATGGAGATATCAGCTTGGCTTTTCCACAAAGTAAACAATATTGTTCCGTGGTACCTTGTAGGTGTTTGGGGTGTCAATGTCTATCAGCGCTGAACAATATATCAAGGCAAATGTACAGCAGGAGTTCTATTCCAAAAGAATATGAAGACTCTACTTTTATTCCAGCTTTGTATTAGGCTTGTTGGTATATGTATCTTTATAATGGAGATCCTGGCAAATTCCCCATTGAAATACTCAATAAGTATTTCAGCTCTTAATAATAGCAATCCCCAAACTGTATTTTCTGCTCACTTGAAATTCACTTATATTTTTTAAATTGCTTCAACTCTTATAGCGAGAGCTAAAGAAGCACAAGAGGACTGAATCTTAACTTCCTAATCTAAGACGACAGGATTTCCCCTGTACATGGGGAAATATGCTTAGTATATGCTTCTCCTTTTCTGATAGAAAGAAAACAAGAAGTTTTTAACAGCCCTTGTTTTTTATTTCACCCACTAGTACAGTGGTTCTCAACCTTTTTAAGGCCGCGACCCCCAACCGGTCGTAAGTCGAGGACTACTCAACCGGTTGTAACTTGAGGACTGCTCAACGGGTGCAGAATAGACTCTCTTGAATAGAGTCTAATTCTATTGGCTTTCCAAAGCCAATAGAATAAAAGGGAGTAGCACAGCTAAGGAAAAGGGGGAAAAAAATGGCGGACTGCGTTGTTTGGCGACCCCCGTGAAATGGTCGTTCGACCCCAAATGGGGTCCCGACCCACAGGTTGAGAACCACTGCACTAGTAAAATATAAATAGGAGCTCTGTTTCACGGTAGGATATCAAAACTGTTAGACTGCTCATGTCAAAAGCCATGAGCAAGAAATGAAGGGGCTCTCTGCACAGACAATAGATTCATTCACTGAATGAAACTATTTAGTCTGCACCCATACACCTTCCACAAGATGCCCCATTATTTCTAGTAGACATGTCTTCAGGGCAGTACCCATATCTTGTTAACACACAGCTGAATAAGCTAAACGATGACTTAAGTCCTGAATCTCATCTCAAGAACTTCCATCCAAATAACCCAAGGAGGTGACATGAGGTGATGCAATAAACAGTAGCAATCTGTTCAGCTCCAGTTTATCTGGTAGGTCTGTTGTAGGACCATTTTCTTCCAAGTAATGGCTGTGCTCAATTCTGCACTATGGATTTAGTTGCAAGTGAGACTTTTTCCTTTTCCTACATAGATTGAGTGGTGAACTTAAGCTATTATAAAACCCTGAAATGGAGGAGTCTGTCCTGGGCCTAGCACATGCAACTGAAAGCATAATCAAAAGGACTCAGCTGTTATGCCTCTGTAACCTGATGACGTAAAAATCTCCTACCCAGTGGAAATCCAGAAAACCACCACATGGTAACTGAAATACAAAAACTGTAATTTCTGCTGTCCCTTAGTGGTCTACAGATCAAACAGTCAATTGGTTTATCCAAAATTATAAGAAATAAAAAGAATTTAATTGGACAACATTGTGACAGCAGTGAAAAGGGGAAAAATGCAATACACAGAAACTGTATGTGTGCACATTTGTGTCTTCAAATCAGTTTTCAGTCCTGGCACTGTAGTTTTCTTGGCAAGATTTCAGAAGTTGTTTGCCACTGACTTTTCCTAGGGTTGAAAGAAAGTGACTGGTCCAAGGTCACCTAGCTCGCTTTGTACCTAAGGCGGGACTAGAACTCACAGCCTCCTACCAGTAGTTTCTAGTCTGGTGCCTTAACCACTACAGTAAACTGGCTCTTGTGTACTAACTAAGGAAGCTTTCATATAGTAAATGATATTTGCAGACCCGGAATTTCATCCATGGCATTTAAAATACCATGTGTGTTACATCTGTATTAATAGCAGTGCAGTATGGAGCTTTCTGGGTTTGCAGTAAGGACATTCCTGGTGTTAGCAAGATTTAAGCTGGATGATTTCCTGCTGACTCTGGGATGGGAGCATAGTAAAGGAGTTGTATGGATTTATTGTTAGCTTTGCTTTGATTATATCTGTGAACAATCTGCTTTCCCACGAGGCACTAAAAGATAGGCTTTGGAAGAGTAATGATGATGGGGGCTGTTACTTTTCTTGCTTTATGTGTTTTTAGGAGGTTTATTTCACCGAGTTGGGGATAGATTTTATTATCTGTTTGTTTTTATGATTTGTATAACACCCAAGAATCTGATATACTATAAAAATATTAATGTGGCTATTATTAACATTATGTGATCCCTTCCTGTAGACACAATACTGGTAATATTTTTATACTAATAAAATGTAATATTGTGTGGCCAAATGCATATTTCAGTAATAATTCCCATCTGTTTTGAAACTGGTTATTCCTTTTCAGGATACAGCGAAATAAATATTTCAATATAGGCATGCACATACAGATAGCAACATGATTGCATCCATTTTAGAAGATCTTACCATGCATACAGTCACTGGCCAATGATGAACTAAGTATAATTTTTCCCACTTATGAAGAATACTGAAACATAAAATAAAAAAACAAAAGTTTAACATTACAAAGGCATAATAACACTACATTAGTAACAAACTGCCCTACCCCTGCATACCAAATTTCTTGGTATTGTTCACACGTAATGCTTTATCAGGGTGTGTAAAGGTTGGTTTTTTTGTTTTTTGTTTTTTTGCTTAATTGTAAACTATGAAGTTAACTACAAACTGTGGGGTTTAGCAGTACACTTCAAATTAAAGTCATATTTCAACTTGGTTTACAAATACTGGCTTATTTAAATAATAGATTTTGCCTGAACCCAGAATACTGATGTACTCCGTTTCTTTTTGCTTCTATAACCTGCCCAAATCTCTGAGATGCAACATAAAAGAGAAAAAACAATTTCTCTCCAAACTGCTAAACTCTTTCTGGCAATAGTATTTTAATTGTATTCATCTCAGAGTACAAGACAATATGGGGGCTCTGACTTTTAAAAGCCAAATCACATAAAGTACTATAACATGTTTTACTTATGAGAAGCTAATTGTGCTCAGAGAAAACACAGACAAAGTTTACTCTCTTGGAAAATCCCTTCCCTCCCATTATCACAAGGCAACTTAAACATACATTTCTCACTAAACCCCCAATTTTCCCTCATGCAGCAGCCCCACCCTTGAAAAACTGCTAGGCAGTTGGATACTGGCAGCTGGAAGAAAAACAACTGTTTTTCTTTTGCTTCCTAATAATGTAGTTATATCTGTTCAATGACTAAACAAAGCTTAAGTTCATTTTGATTATAACTGCTTACTCTGCTGCAAATATATAAGAGATGACTTACATATAATCTTTGACTTATGAGCACAATCAGGACTGGAATTTGTTGCAAAGCAATGCAGTCATTAAGTGAGTTATGCCCACTTTTACAAACTTTCTTGCTGTGTTCATGTGTGAATTTCCATGGTTATAAAGTGAATCCAGCTTACCCCATTGACTTTGTTTGTCAAAAGTCCCCTGGGAATGTTGTAAATCATGATCATGTGACACCAGGACACTGCATCTGTTGTCAGCTGTTGACATGCTAGTTGCCAAGTAGCCTAATTTTGATCACATGCCACAGGGATGTTATGACAGTTGTAAGTGTGAGAACTGGATGTAAGTCATTTTTCCAGTGCTGGCATAACTTTGAACAGTTGTTAAAGGAACAGTTGTAAATCAAGAACTACATACATATATATGTAGGTGAAGATGCATTTCAATCTATATGAATCAATAGAATTCAATTTACTCAACATGCTAAGCCAGTGGTGGTGAACCTATGACACGGGTGCCAGAGGCGGCACTCAGAGCCCTCTCTGTGGGCACGCGTACCGTCGCCCCAGTCCTAGGCCTTCAGCTGGGTTTTATAAAACCTTTTCGCTTTAGGCCTCCACCGCCGTGTGCAAAAAAAAAAAAAAAAGGTTCAATCAGTCAATTTCAACTTCTCGCGGGGAAAAGAAAGATCTTGCAAAGTTGGAATTGATTGAATTTTTTAGTCCCACCCAGTGCCGTTACCACTGTGGCCACGCCCACCAATGGGCCACACCCACCCAGCACTCGATGATGCATAAGTGGGTTTTGGGTTGCAGATTGGGCACTCAGCCTCTAAAAGGTTCGTCATCACTGTGTTAAGCCATAATGAGTTTTATATTATATATTTACCTTTGGCTTTGCTTGTAGGTAAACTCTCCCTAGCAGCTTATGAACAATATTTACTGTTTTCATGTTGTAAGAATTAGCCTATTGTAGTTTGTTAATAAAACTGAGATTAAGAAAACTATACAATGAATTATGTTGCATATTCACAGACTAATGTTGTCAGACCATGTCAGAAGCATTTGTTGTCATATTCATATTGAAAAAAGCCTGAAGTACTTCATTTACGATGGACAAAAACATAACACAACACAATAAACACATCTTTCAATTCTACAAGAACCTTATTAATAAAACAATAATTATGGGATCTTTTGTGCTGATATTTTTTTGGTGGAATTAACTGTACTTCTAAACAAAGTATAATTATATTTGTTCTATAGCATTAAAACAAATAATAATAATCCATTAGTCAATTGCAAATACTCTTGCTGGAGAACCCATGAGCAATGTATTAGAAAGGGTAAACCAGTTAATTCCTAGTCATAAGAACCACTTCCATTAGGAAGATGTCCTCTTCCATGTCTCAAAAGTACATGGAAGATTGATGAATCCCCAAAATGCATTTTAGAAAAAGTCAGCGGGAAAGGAGAGCAAACTATTTGGAGGTTAAGTGTTAGGGATCTGTTGGGTTACTGGATAAATATTTTCAGGACTACTTGTAAAATTGAATGCCATTGTCATTAGAGTTTCCATTTCAGATTACTTACCTATCAGCCAATAAATGGGTAGCAGATCCACAAAACAAAGCAAACCAAAAACACTCAACAAGCAAACCATAAGAAGTCACTGATTTCATTTTTATTCACAATATATCTATGAAGAAAGGAAAAGAAAAACAATGTAATGTTAATTTTCTCATTCATCAAGTAGCTGGGAAGCAAGCAGCTTTTTTCTCTATCAGCAAAATCTATATATGCAGTTTACTTTTTTAATAAAATATTTTAAAAAGTGAAAAAGTTATATATGATAAAGTTACATGTTTTCAGTTTCTAATCAGAAATAATAATGATTAAGATTATAATACAAAATTAGAAATCAGTAGAAGTCTCGTAGCATCTTTTCCAATTAACAGATTTTATTAAAAGGTACAGGTAGTAATTGGACTGTAACTTCCATCACTACATCATGTAATCATAAAGTGACACCATAGAGTATGATATCATGTGATTGCCCCATTTAATGATGGCAGTTCCTAGTTATCATCATTAAGTGAGAGCCATGCAGATCATTAAGTGAGGACCTTACATGATCATGAGTTCAGATTTCCTGAAGGTTTCTCCATTGACTTTGCCTGTGGGAATATAACACGGAAGGTTGCAAATGGTGAACATGTGACCATGGGACACCGAGGATCAAAAATCGCAATAATATGACTGACTGCAGGATTGCTATGATTGTTCAAGGACTGTTCATAACTACCACTCCTTCAGTGCTGTTGCAAGTGTGAACAGTTAGATGGATTGGTTGTTAAACAAATATCATCTGTATAAACATTCGGGAGCAGTTCATTTTATCAGATGCAAATAGTGGCTGGATTGATACAAGATTTAAAATGGAGTGAGGTGGAGGTGAGGATAGCTTGGTTATGTGGATACAGATTACATATGGGTCTGTAACAGTGCTGTGGTGTAGATGTGGGGCAAAGTAGGTATCTGATGAAGTAAACTAACTCATGAAAGATTATGCCTTTTAATAAGGTGTATTAGTTGAAAAGGTGCAGTTAGATGATTCCTGATTTTTTGCTGCCATAAATTAACATAACTGTACTACTACAATGCATAATCTCTGCTAACTCAGAACATCAATTTATGTAAGAACATTTTAACAATTTACCATAGTTATCTGATTACATAAGTATTTAAAAAGAATACTGATAAATAAGGAAAGGAATCATTTACATGACTATTTTTTACAACTTATAAAGATTCTTCTGGACAAAGTAGATTAAACAGCAAGTTTTTCTCATAAAATACATTAATAGTAATATCTATTTAAGAATGTTTATTAGAAATATCTTATGTGAAATGCCATTCTTCCTCTATAACAGACATGTCAAACTCGCGATGTCACGTGATGTCGCACGACGTATTGGGACTTTTCCCCCAATGCTGGCAATGGGGTGGGCACGGTTTCGGTGTAACGCATCTGGCCCATGGGCCGGCAGTTTGACATGCCTGCTCTATAAGTTTCCTTGGATATTCAGACACTCAAAAATGTTAAAATGCTGTTATTTCAACATTGTATTAGTACACATTCCAATCCTACTGCAGATATGCAAATCTACATGCAGAGTGATATCATGGAATATAATAGGCTTCTAGTCTCCTTTCATCTTGCAGACTATGGAGTACTACATGAAAAGAAAACCTACACACATCTCTGATTCCTTTGCCCAGACAGGCCTTGAAAATGGTATGACAATATAGAATTGCAGTGTTTGACAACAACAACAACAACAATAATAATAATAAAAAAGTTGGAAGGGACCTTGGGGGTCATTTAGTCCAACCCCCTGCTCAGGCAGGAAACCCTATACCATTCCGGACAAATGGCTGTCCAGTCTCTTCTTAAAAACTTCCAGTGTTGGAGCATTCACAGCTTCTGGAGGCAGGTTGTTCCGCTGGTTAATTGTTCTGTCAGAAAGTTTCTCCTTAGTTCTAGGTTGCTTCTCTCCTTAATTAGTTCCCATCCGTTGCTTCTTGTCCTGCCTTCAGGCGCTCTGGAAAATAGTTTGATTCCCTCTTCTTTGTGGCAGCCCTTGAGATATTGGAACATTGCTATCATGTCCCCTCTCGTCCTTCTCTTCATTAAACTAGACATACCCAATTCCAGCAGCTGTTCCTTATATGCTTTAGCCTCCAATCCCCTAATCATCTTTGTTGCTCTTCTCTGTTCTCTTTCTAGAGTCTCAACATCTTTTTTACATCGTGGTGACCAAAACTGGATGCAGTATTCCAAGTGTGGCCTTACCAAGGCATTGTAAAGTGGTATTAATACTTCACATGACCTTGATTCTATCCCTCTGTTAATGTAGCCTAACATTGTGTTGGTTTTGGCAGCTGCAGCACGCTGCTGGCTCATATTTAAGTGATTGTCCACCAGGACTCTGAGGTCCCTCTCAGTTACTACTACTGAGCAAGGGACTCCCTATACTATACCTGTACATTTGGTTTTTCTTGCCTAAATGTAGAACCTTGCTTTTTTCACCATTGAATTTCATTTTGTTAGATAGCGCCCAGTGTTCAAGTCTGCCCAGATTCTCCTGTATCCTAAGCCTGTCTTCTGGAGTGTTGGCTATTCCTGCCAGCTTGGTGTCGTCTGCAAATTTGATGAGTTTCCCATCTATCCCCTCGTCCAAGCCGTTGATGAAGATGTTGAAGAGCACTGGGCCCAGAACAGAGCCCTGGGGCACCCCACTACGCACTCCCCTCCATGTAGATGCAGTTCCATTGAGGACCACACGCTGAGAACGGCTGATCAGCCAGCTACGGATCCATCTGGTGGTGATGCCGTCTAACCCACATTTTTCTATCTTACCAAGTAGTAGGTTGTGATCTACTTTATCAAATGCCTTACTGAAGTCCAAGTAAATTATGTCCACAGCATTCCTTTGATCCACTAATTTTGTCACTTGGTCAAAGAATGCAGTAAGATTTGTCTGACATGATCTGTTTTTGACAAAGCTATGTTGGCTTTTAGACTAAGCAATGAAGATGTGATTGGCAGGGTTGGATATGGTATATGGGCTCTCATCATTTGACATATTCTGGGAAGATATCCCAAACCAATAGAGAGAAAGGAGAAAGCATTCTTACATATATCAGATATCACATCTATATGACCAATGGCCCAAACAATAATCTGCTTTGTGTAGAACACTTGTAACTGTATAACCTAAAGATGAAATGCAGAGAACTGATTAGGGTTCCAGTGCTGCTATGGACAGTAGACTCTCAGAAAACAGAAGAGGAACTTTTATCTATACATGGAACAGATTTTAACATATCTGTAATCAGGATTGTGGGTGAGAATAAATAAAAGTTTAATTGAAAGGATGTAGAGTCTGCTGAGTATCGGCAGACTTTACTTAAATAGTACTGTAAGTATGCAAACACAGATAGCAATTATAACAGATGTTCTGTGTGTTTTATTTAGCAGTCAACCTCTGATTGGAACATATGCTAGAACAGAATTATTTTCGAACACAATGAAACGTTGAGGCAGAAATAATTCCTCTTATTCATTGCTTATTTCTGAGCTGTTTGCATAATTTTTTGCATTCTTGTGTTTGTTCTCTATTAGTCCAACTACATTAATTAGACAGACCTTTAGTGCATTGACTGTACTGAAAGTAGTTTCCCAAAAATATTAATTACTGACTTGATCTTGCAAATAGCCTTTTACAGATAGAACAGCATGAGCTACTGAAGTATTATACTTTTCTATGGGTTGAAGAGAGGAGGATGTTATTCTTAATTAGTATTTCTAGTACTGCTTCTATAAGTAGTACTGAAATGCTGAGGCATGCATTCAATATTGTTTTGCTGATCCCTTAAAAATAAAAGTTTTTTAACTTCCCTTTCTTGTGTAAAGAAGTTCACCCTGATAATTTTAGCATTCATTCTGTTTCCTCTTTTTCCCTGAGATGCATGTTACAATATAGCTTTTTGTCTTAACATTGTAAAAAAGACAAACTTTTGTCAAAAATTATTAGTGCACTGTCTTGGATAGGGTCATTGAATAAATGCTACAGACTTAATATCTTTAAAGGATGTTCAATCATTTCTTAATTTGTCAAGAAACTCAATAATTATTTAAGGTCACTCGTCTGTTCATTTTGCTTCTGTATGATACCTGTTCTGTATAATGCTTTGTTTTTTTTATTTTTCCTATCTTATTTTTTTTCCACCTTCTTAGTGCTATAAATGTACAGTTTTGATTTCAATGATGTTTGCCACTGTATTTTAATTCTATAGTATTTTTAGCTGATTTGCTTTAAACCACTATGAATCCTTTTGATTCGCAACATACAAACAGAGCAAAATACTTCAAAGAAATATTACTTACAAAATTCAGCAGACTGAATGGAACAAGCATCGTCCCCAATCAGGAGGGGGCCTCAAACTAATTAAAAACTGAAAAAGCTCATTAAATATGGAATACCAACTGCCTATTGGAAGAAGCTAGGATAGGGGCAGAAAACTAGGAACAAAAGGAAATGGAATGAAGTGGTCTGGTAATGACGCAACTAATATAGAGTGGTATAGTGCAACATTTTTTTTTTTTTTTTGCAGATGTTAGTTGTGTAGAGTAAACAGAAAAAATACTTTTCTAAAAGTTGATATGCTTTATAACATAAAATAGCTTGGTTCATTGACTGTAAGCATAATGTATAAATAAAATAATGTTATGTTTGACCAAATCATTCCTTTTCAGTTCCAACTTTATAGTTAATCAAGGGGAGGCTACATTTGTATTGCTACTACACACAGAGCAATGAGCAACCAGCCAAATTTTAGATTAATGTATCATACAAACCCATTTGGTATGATTATTTATGGTTCAGTCCATCATATAAACTCTCATATTAAGTAAATCATTGCTCCTTTAGCTATGGGCAAGTGGTATGATTTAATCTTTGATATGGTTACCTTTTAAGATTGAGGTTAATGTGGAGTTAGACCAAGTTAGTTTTGAAAGGTTATTGCTTCATGTGTACAAATGGTATAATAATTTTTCAAAGCTAATCTGATCTAGCTCTACTCAGTGCCTAGATGAAGGCAGCCAGAGATCTCATAGATTGTACCATTTTATGGAAGTACATCTGTCATTATATTATATATCTAATAACTTTAAGTTACATGCAAGAATTACGCACTAGTTCTTATCAAGGTTTCAGCTAAACAAAACAACACAGAAGAGTTCTGTCAAATTATACAAAACAAAAACTCGAGGCGTATTTTAAGAACCCAACATTAAAACCGATTGAAGTAGCAAATTCTCAAATATTATCCAAAGGTTTAATTTCTGTTTAGTTAATATAGATATTTTTTGCTCCACATGAAAGAAATAGTCATACTGAATAAACGCAGATTCTAAACAAGCAAACCTGAGAAACCCTTATCGAGGCTTATTCAGAAGTCCTCTCTGATAAATAAAGCAGACTGCTCTTCCGTCCGAAATGAGTTCAAGCAAAATCAAAATACAAATCTTCAAGGATCCATTTCTTACAGCCTCTACCTACCGGATAGTTCGCCGTATATCTCGACGGACATACTATAGGGCAAAGTACCAGCATAATTGTTTTTCGATACAAAGCCAGTTTTAGGAGCTTTATAATGAACCAATCCTGATTCCGATTTGTTTTGAAACAAAACCGCACACTAATCAAAGAACTGAAATTATCCCTACTTATAAAACCCCTTCAAAACAGAAAGACTTACTATCCAAGATTCACACTTCAGGAACTGAACTCTTTAATCAAAAAGTCAAAAAGCCTCCCGACTTTGTTTTGCCTGGCTTGCGAAAACCAATCAGAAAACCTCAGGTCCGTGTACTTTCGCTTCCCTATAGGGGCCAGCACTTCCGTTGCGGCATTAAATCCCGCCCATTTAACTTTCTTGCTGTGCTGGGTAGAAGACAAAGAAAAGGGGGTTGTGATATACGTTGCCTCTCAACATTGCTTAAGATTCTAATCGCTTCTTTTCCGTATGATTAATGTTAAACAAATCCCGCCCATTTAACTTTCTTGCTGTGCTGGGTAGAAGACAAAGAAAAGGGGGTTGTGATATACGTTGCCTCTCAACATTGCTTAAGATTCTAATCGCTTCTTTTCCGTATGATTAATGTTAAACAAATCCCGCCCATTTAACTTTCTTGCTGTGCTGGGTAGAAGACAAAGAAAAGGGGGTTGTGATATACGTTGCCTCTCAACATTGCTTAAGATTCTAATCGCTTCTTTTCCGTATGATTAATGTTAAACATATGTGCACACATATATGTAAGACTATATCCATTTCAGATGTCCTATATCCCCGCTATAGAAGGTAGTTAGCACTGTGAAATACAGTAATACCATAAACAATTATACACTGATAGTTTGTGATTTTTTAAACTATTGATAAGTTTATTAAATCAGTCTAGGCGAGTGTATATCCGATATGTTGGGAAATAAGCGCTATATAAGTCTCATAAATAAATAAATAAATAAATAAAATATCTCCTTTAAAATTGGTGGAACTTTCAAGCAAGCACGCATTGAAACAGTCTGATCATGTGTAATTAACACACATCAACTCTAATCAATGGGCTTTGCCAAGTCTGACATAAATGTGAATTTTGGTATTTTTGTGAAACACTTAAAGACTATAGGTTTATTCTATAGATGCTCTATTGGAAATGTTCTATAAATTCTATAAATATTTTCAAATATTTAAATAACCAACTAAATCATCACTCAAGGTTTTTAAGAAGAGACTGGACAGCCACTTAGGCTGTCTGAAATGATTTAGGGACTCTTGCTTGAGCAGGGGGCTGGACTAGAAAACCTCCAAGGTCCCTTCCAGCTCTATTCTGATTGATTAAAAGGAAGACAAATGTGTTGAATCCAAATGTACTATTCAATCCTAGCCAGCTTGATTAGTATTGAGCAAACTCAGCTTAAACATAAGTATATGGTGTAGATACAAACTATTTGATTAGTTGCAAACTCACATAAATCAGAATGAACTATAATGAAGGATAATTCATATTTTATAATGGAGATCCTTTTGACACAAATGCTGAATTTGTTCAGCAATATTTGTGATTTTCCAGATGTTTTTTAAATATTTTGAGAAATGTATTTCAACCTTTATTTTTTACAAGATTACTGTTTCAAACATGAAACAACCAAGTATCTATAGAACCCATGAATAGCCTCTAAGGTAGGGGTCTTCAAACTTGGCCCTTTTATGACTTGTGGACTTAAACTCCCAGAAATTCTCAGCCAGGCAAGTTTGAAGACCCCTGCTCTAAAGCATGGCCACAGTCTTCACAGGCCTTAGTGTTTCATTATTTTCTTTTGCTGTGTAATATTAAGGCTACTTAGGCATATCAATTTAGTTGAATCTGAGGAAATTGGCAGAAAATGCCACTAGAACATACACGCAGAATTAGTACCATTACAAACAACCTATTTATAATCTAGTTTGGAAGAATGAAAACTATAAACAAGCAATACTTCATTACATAGAGCGATGTAATCAGCTCCTCCGCTTTGAGGGCCATGGATGGGTCCTCAAGCCTTGCTCTCTGTCCTAGAAGGAAGAGGTGGAGATCCCCCAACTCAGGTGCTTGCTCGTTGTATAAATTGTTCAGCCACTTGGATGCTTCTCCTTCCAAGTTGGTCGCAACCATGCCGATCATAGCAGCTGGGTTTGGGGAAAAATAGGCACAGTGGTTCATGTGGGAATGCACTTGGTTGAGGAAGATCAGCTTCTCTGGGTCCCCATCAAAAGTTGTTCTAAGGGGTGGCGCCATCAGCAGTTGCCGCGCTCCCCAGTGAGCCTGCATTCCCAGTGGTTGCTGGCCTCCTAACTGTGCATGTTGCACCCCCAACAGTTGCTGGCCTCCCCATGGTGGCTGCGGCATCCCCAGGTGCTGCAGGCCCCTCAGTGGTTGGAATATGGTCAGGGGCTGCAGCCACCCCCACAGCTGTTGCTGCACTGCCGGCGGCTGCTGTCTCCCCAGCAGCTCTGGCATCCCCAATTGGCCCCCAATAGCCTCAGCGACTGCTGAAGTGGCACCCCCAGAGTCTCAGAAAGTTTCAGCTAGTAAATAATCTTTGCAGTCGGATTTCTTTGACAGACTACTTTGAAGACTGTTGCTTTTACAAATTAGGACATGTATTTTTAGTGCCACCTGCAGCATGATTCTAGAAGTAATAAATGCCACATGTTAGTCTTTATCAGAAAGATAAAAAAACACATCAGAAGGTTTAACTCTCATTACCCAGTACCATGCAGAAATGTTAGACGTATCCCAGTAGTGTAGAGTTAATCTGTTACTTTGGGGGGGGGGGCATTTCCAACATTGTATTGCAGAGACCCTGTTTAACACAAAATATTCAGCTTTTGTTAAAGACTTGGAGTTTACAGTGCTACAAAAAGTGGCTCTTTTAGAAAAGTTTGTTCAAGCTTATTTGTACTGATGAAAATTCTTAGAATGTGCACTGCAGGAGCAGCAAAATCCAAAGGAACACTAACATTTTGGAATTAACGGCAGTTGATCAAGCTGGTAAATATTCATATTCAATTTTCTATTAGGCATTTACTAACTGGAACAATTCTACTCTTTGCAGTTAGCAATTTCATTTATGGTATCTTTAAAGTATTATTTTGTGATACCACATTTTTCTCTTAGGTCTTCAGCTACTTTAAAATTGTAACACAATAGATACAGGTGCTAGACACACAGCCAATCCTATGAAAATATATTAAAAGTGGTTCACATGTCACATCCATTATAGTGCACATTTTCAACATGAAAGTCTCTGGTCTAAACATACTTATCTGAAAGTTCAAATCATTGTGGCCTATACTTCTAAGATTAACTTATAAGTGGTTATTTTTAAATATTTAATTAATTGCTCATCTCTGTTAAAAATGAAAAAAAATTAATTACATATTAGAGGCTGGAACTAACAAGTCCAATTAAATTATTTGTTGATTACTTCAAAGTATAATGCTCCTGACAGCAGATAAAAGTGGGCTGAAAATATGTGTTGATTTGCATTTAATACTTCAGCAATTTATTTATTTAGGGAAAGTTATTTTTATATTGTATAAGTAGTCCTTGACTTAACAATCATTCATTTAGCAGTGCTTCAAAGTTATACCACTGAAAAAATGACTTAAACCGCTCTTTGCACTTAAAATTGTAGAAGCATCTCCATGATCACATGATCAAAATTTAAGTGTTTAGCAACCAGAATGTATTTATGATGTAGTGTCCTGGAATTATATGACTGCCATTTGTGACCTTCTCACCTGGCTTCCAACAAGCAAAATCAATGGGGGAGGTCAGATTTATTTAACAACACATGGTTCACTTAATAGCCATAGCCTTTCGCTTAACAACAGTGACAAAAAAGATCATAGAAGATTATAAAGTCATAAAAACAAATGCCTTGCTTAGCAATAGAAATTCTGGTCCCAATTCTGATTGTAAATCTTGGACTACTTGTATCCTTATAGGAACTACCATGGACAGCAATTCCAGATAACAGCTGGTCAAAGTACTGCACTCTAGAAAAAGTGGTTGATTTCATCTACTTTGGGTACCATAATTCCTGCTCATGCACAGATGGTGACATAAAATTTGAAGATTTATACAACCAAGAAACAGGGATGGAAAATAATGTTCTCATCTACATTCTGTACTTCTGTGTAAGGCTTAGAAAAGATAAATGTTCTCTACACATATTGACTAAATTAACGTTACTTTCATGTTATTGTCAAGAACGTTGTTTGCTAGTATCCTTTTTCTCTTTGACTCCCACTCTTGGTTACAGCGTGATTTCCTAGTCTCTCTTCCAAACTACAAATCCAGCACTGCTGCCCTCCCCCATTATTTTATTTTATTTTTACTCTATTCCATGTAAAGGAGGCCATCGGGACAAGTGAAAACAACACGTTATCCCTCCCACGTCTCTTTTCTAGGGAAGGAATTATTATTTTGCTGGAAAAGCACCCAGCCACCCTAGGCTGAACATCAATATTTCACTTCTTCCAGCTGGCGGGACCTCCCATGTGGGAGACTGAGGAAGTTTTTTCGCTCGCGCAAACCCAAACCGAACTCGATTAAAATTCGCCGCTTCATAAAACTCCCGCCTCTGCGTCTCTCCAGCCAATCGCAGAGCTGGGTGCCAAGTTGGCCGTTCGCACGCTCGAGGCGCCTAAAAGCGCGGCTGCCCGCACACTTCGCGCGGGTGACGCTTCACCTGCTCCTTCGAGTTGACGGGAGGCCGGTTGGTCACGTGCTTCGGCGAAGCCCCTCCCCTTCCTAGAGGAACGAATCTGCGAGGCTGGGTAGATCGCGGCTACAGTTTAGGCGGTTGTCAGGGAGAAGCAAGATGGCGGCGGCGACGACGGAGGAAGATACGGAGCTGAGAGATCTCCTCGTGCAGACGCTGGAGACGAGCGGGGTGCTCAACAAAATCAAGGTGAAGGGTGCGAAGGGCGGGGCTAAGGGTTAGGTTTGTAGGGGCGGGGGAACAAAGATGCGAAGCGCGTGCTTGCACACTCGAGAGGACGGGAGCACTCTAGAGCGAAGCTGCCGGTTGCGCGGGCCGCAGAAGAGATCGAGGAGACGTCAACCGTACCAACCGCCCGTCACGACCATTCCCGCTTTCAGGGAGCCGAGCGGGGCAATAACGCTTTGCGTCGCCCTCGATTAAAGGCGCATGCGTCGAACTTTTACTAGTGGGATCGAGAGGTGGAAGGTGTATTAATCATAAGAAAGCCGGGCTGGAATAGATAAAGGCCTCTGAAGTCCCAACATTCTGTTTCCATGGTTTCCAAGGGGTGGTCGCGCGTGACTGGTCGTTAGCACTAGGCCGCTACTTCTAGTCCTGCAAATTGCCAAATAATCATCGGGTAGAGAATGGCAACTGTTAACAGTCGTTATCTCCATAACGCTTAAAGTTGTGAAGTTGGGGGCATGACGCCGTAAGAACGACTCATTCCTATGCATCACCCGAGAAAGTGCTTCCTTTTGCCTCTCTGCCTTGCCACTTTGGCTGGCCAGTTGCATTATATGATAGGTCAGTCTTTTCTATCCTGGCCCTTGCACATGTTGGACAACACTAGGCTGGTTAGAATTATATGGGAGTTGGAACCCTCCATATTTTCGAGAGCATCAGGATAAGAAAGTCTGTCTCGGGTTCAAAATGAAAAGGAAGATTAATCCCTCACCTCATATTTATAACCAATTATTTTTCCTAAGGAATCCAAGGTAATGTATTGGTTATGCTTCTCCAACCTGGCTATCTCTGTTCTCACAACAATCTTATGGTATAGGCTAAACTGAAAAATAGTGACTGCCGCTAGATTATCTGCTAAACTTTGTGTCAGAGGAGATTAAAAGGTGTTTCATTTCTGTCATTGTGTGCCAGCGTTATAATTTTATATTCCAGGAAATACCATGCCTACTGAGTAGTTTAAAAAAAAAAAAAACCAAAGAAGAAAATGGCCCATGAGAAGACATGTAGCTTTTGTGACAGTGCTGCATAGATACTAACATGAAGCCATCAGGAATTGAACCTGAATCCAATGAGATTTTATTTTAGCTATCTTTTTTTTTGTGTTTCTCTTATATTAATAAGGACTAGATCCTGTATCTTTTTACTCTTGGACAACTCTGCAATACCCTTTATAAAATATTTGATAATTAGAATGGGAACATATGACATCCTATTTGCTGTGGTAATGTAGATAAATGTTACTTTCATTCATAAGAATCTGTTTTCATTAAATCTAGATGCAAGGAGATCCGGGATCAATAAAAATATTTTTTTAATACTGTACATATTCAATAATGTAGTTCAGTTCTTTTAAGAGCCGCCCATTAGTAAGGGGAATTAGGTACATTCATGGAGGACAGGATTATCATTGGTGAAAATAGTTATACTAACACCAGAATTGAAGACACAATATGCTGAATAAAGCTGCAAAGGAGCAGTCACAGAAGATATTCATCAACTTCATGAATGGCTTGCAGTCTTCCCAGATGAATCTGGATCATCACTATGTGACAGAATATTGAAATAATGAGGCTTTTGACTTTATCTAGCAGGATTCTTCCTCTGTTTATAGTCTACATAGGAAATTACTCCTCTTTTTCATTATGTACCATTTCATGTTTAATATGAATTGCATTTGTTATATTGTAACTTTAAAAGTTGTATATAGTTTCTGTAAGTCAGATGTGTCAAACTCGCAACATCATGTGACGTGTTGTGACTTTTTTTCCATTGCCAGCAATGGGGTGTGCGCAGTTTCGTCATGACACCCCTGCTGTAAGAGATCCTGTTTATTACATATCTCAAACATAATTCCTTTCAGTTTAGTTTTATACTCATTTCATATTCTTTAACTCCTTCCTAATCCTAAACTCTTCTCTCTTAGATATCTAAGTTTACTTGAGTTTGGTTGAAGAGCTTTGTCAAAACAAAATGTTTTTGACATGCCAAATCTATATCATGCCAGATAACTTTTACTCTAAAATAAATTCCATAACTTAATGAAGTAGAAGACTGGATTCTTTTTCAGTATTTTTTTTCTTTTCTGTTTGATAGCTTTAATAAAAATATTCTATAAATTGGCCAGAACAAAATTTCCTGAGTCACTTGGTATTGTAAAATTTGACATTATAGTATTTGCTTTCCAGTCCAGTGGTATAGAGATCACACTTGGAACAAATTAATACTTATTAAAAGATTAACAGTTTCACATTTGAATTGGTTGACATTCTCCTTTGGATCTAGTTAACACTATTTATTTAGTTGATTGGTGCAGCTTGTATTAGCAAGCATGGGCAGTTTACATATAGTTAAATGTACAAAGGAACTCAGAGCAAAATCCATAAATAACCAGTACATAGTAACCAAGACCAACCAACAGCATTCCTGTTCAAGTCATATATGGATGGGATCATTCAATGCTCTGGGCCAATGCCAAGTTTTCAGAACCTTATGGAAAACAAATAAGGACCATCTAAATTTCTAGGAGAGTGCTATTCCACAAGTCAGGCACTGCAACAGAAAAGGAACAGTTCTTGGGTCCTGTTAGATGACATTGTTTGATAGAAGGGATATGAAGTATGCTTAGTTTGCTAGGTCTTATGTGGCAAGCAAAGACAATTAACAGTAGCTCTGTAAACAGTCCAGGCCTGTGCCATCAAGGCTTTATAGCTGATGACCAGCACCTTGATTTGCATTTAGAAGTTTATAGGGAGCCAGTATAGATTTAGTGTGCTGTATCCATAACTAATTGCACTGATCCTCTTCCATAACTGCATTTGAATATGTTTTGACAATAGCATGCATTCTTAAAGATGTCTGCTATTAGCAAAATGGATTCAGAAACAATTATGGAAGAGGAATTGATTTTACTATATAAAACAAGAGACTGGGAATGATTTGAATATGCTAATTTCTTATTAATGGATGTTCTCATCCATTGGTTTCATGTAAATGTTAAATATAAGCATATTAGGAGTAGAACTTGATGAACACCACAAAACAGGCTCTTATGCTGATCTCTCTCCCCCCACCAACACTGACTGGAACTTGTCCCAGTAAATAAGGAGAATCTCACTTTTAACCCTTAGAGCTGATCCAGACGTATACCAGGATCAATAGTATTGGCAACTTGTAAGATTGTATGATGCACCACCCATCCCAGCCCTGCCAAAGTTTATCTACAAGTGCAATCATTACCATCTCAGTATTGTAAGCCAGTCTGAAACCCAACTGAGGAGTCCAGATCATCTAGGGTGCAAATCTTCTCAGCACTTTCCCTAAAATGGGAGATTTTTAGATCAGATGAAAATTATATAGTATTGTTGAATCCAGGGACCACTTCTTGGGGAGGGAGGGGATCACTGCCTCTTTAATTGCTAGTAAAACCATCCCATCCCTCAAGGATGATTTAATACCAGCAGGATCTAATAACAAATCTCCTTGGAGGCCTTAACCAAGAATGATGTGGATCTAAATTGCCATGGGTTGCATCCAGGGCCAGAAGTATACTGTCCATTTTTTCAGTACCATCTGATTTTAAACTCTTCCCAGGTAACCACTTTAGACCATGCTTCAATCAGCTGCAAATATTTTATATAGGCAGAGTTCAATTTGGAGTGAATCTAAGTGATTTTTATCTGATAAATGTGTACAATAATCTTCATAGTAGTCTTGCAAATGTTTCTCCAACTCTCCTTCTCCAGGAAGGAGTGAGTCATTTAAAAAATATCACGGATAGTACCTGTGGGTATAATAAAAGCTTAAAAAATGCTTTTGTTTTATCATAAGGTAATTATTAAGGAATAAAGACTTCTACCTGTGCTTGTTCAGATTCGTTCTTTGTCTTCCTCCAGCAGTGTTCTAAACATTTCACCTGCTACTTTATCTCCCAATCTTCCTCTAAGAGAGCTTGCCAGGTTCCACTGTCTGCCAGAACATGATCCAGTTCAAGCTTATCACTGCCCCTCATTTTAAATGGTGACCAGAACCTTGGTCGACCCACACATCAGGGCCCCAAGAACTTTCCCAAGTTACCCCTGCCCGAACCACCAGGGAGCTGAGGTGGACTGATTAAATGGGTTCTTCCTCCCTGTGGTAGGAATGACTACAGAGAACTCCAAGTTATCAGATAGTGATTTGACCACAAGGACTGACGGTGACATCCCCCAAATCCAGATCTCTTTACTGCTATCCCAAGGCAAAAACCAGTTCTGGAGTGTGACCAGTTCTTTGACTCAGGCAACTTGGGATATGTATATGGATACTACAATGGCCATGAACTTCTGAGTCATCTTTGTCCCCAGATATTAAAATCCCACCACACCATTAACTACAACACTTAACTGTATATGTTTAAAACATTTTATTTTTTTCCTTCAGTCAAAAGGTTCTTGGAGCACTTTAGAAATAAGATTAGCAGCCTTATTCCTGCCCACAGTCTTATAATCTCATAAAATATAATAATATAAAAAATAAGGTGTAAACAGCTAGTGGAAATATGTCAGTTCTTACAGTTTCATTTCATATCTCAAGTAGTTGAGATGACAACAGATCAGGACATGCAGTGGAGTAACTAATGGTTATAATTGAACATAAAGCATGAGCAACTGAATTCCGAAAGAGCAGGTGGAAATCCAACTGGTCTTTTCTCCCTATGTCACTTCACATGTGGCTTATTATCTAATTTTCTTAATATACTTAATGTACAAATACATCATCTTACACAAAACTTTTATTACAGGCAGAATTGCGGGCAGCTGTGTTTTTAGCACTTGAAGAGCAAGAAAAAGTAGAGGTAAGGAGCCAAAGTAATAAATGTTTAAATTAATTATCTCTTTTTGTTGACATTCTTGAGTAAAGGAACCATAGCTATTTGAGTATGCTTAACTCTAGCTATTTCTGGTCCTAGGGTAATGTTAGGTGCTAACTTTTAAAGGGAGGGGGAAGACTGTGGACTTTCTTTTTGTTTGACAATTTATAACATCTGAAAAAGCTAAATGCTCCAGGTGAACGCAGTATGGTTTCCCAGGATGTCAGCAATATGAGCCCACCTTGCATTTGCTGTAGGACCATCATTGCAGAAATAAAACTTGTGCTGGTTTTATCTCCAAGATTGGGCTGTGATAGTACCTTTCTATAGCAACTGCATTTTGGAATGCCTTTTTACTCCCCTTTCTTCTTTAGCTGGCAATCCCACCATATACAGCTAGTCCAACTTGCAACCTTAATGGAGCCAGCCCATTATGGTCATAAGTTGAGAGGATTGAAAAGTGGATCTTTACGTGACCAACCTGATTTTATGACTTTTTGCAGCAGTCATTGGCAAATCATCATGGTCATTAAATGAATCCACAGTCATTAAGTGAATGCCATGATCATTAAGTGAACCCATTGTTCACTATGGGGTGTTTTTGCCAAAAATGACTAAGTAAATGCCAGGTTTTGGCAAAAAACCTCCAAATCACAGTCATGCGATCAAAGGACACTACAAATGTGGGCCAATTGTTGAGGGTCTGAATTGTGTTTACGTGACCACAGAAGGGAAGCCATAGGAACGTCATAATCAAGTTAGACGTACCTTTTGGAAAAGGGATCTGTTGTAACTTTGAATGTTTGGTAAGCAACCAGTTGTAAATCAAGGACGATCTGTATAGTATTGACTATTTTTATTTATATAAAAATTATATAAAGAGCCATGGTGGTTCAGTGGTTAGAATGCAGTACTCCAGGCTACTTCTGCCATCTGCCAGCAGTTAGCAGTTTGAGTCTCACCAGCTCAAGGTTGACTCAGCCTTCCATCCTTCCAAGATAAGTAAAATGAGGACCCAGATTGTTAGGGGCAATATGCTGACTTTGGAAACTGCTTAGAGAGGGCTGTATAGGACTGTGAAGCAGTATAGGAGTCTAAGTGCTGTTGTTTTTATTTTTTTTTTATCTAATTTTAATGCTTGTTGAACACTCAGATCAGCTTGATATTTCTGTTAAAACATTGACTGCTCTCTGATTCTGATGATTCTGATAAAGATGTTCACTTAAGAAATATCAATACCTGCTATGTGCCTCTTCAGTATAAATCCCACGATTATTCATTATTAAATTCATATGCTGCCCATCTCATTGATAAAGCAACTCTGAGTGCTTTATTGCTTTTATTATATTGCTTTGAGGTACTGATTATTTTGCAGTGCGGGAAAATTCCTTAACTGTTTTCTTTTTTCATTTTTTGAGCAGAATAAAACTCCTCTGGTAAATGAAAGTTTGAAAAAGTTTTTAAGCACAAAAGATGGTAAGCCCTTTTCTGTTCATTAAAGCTAACAATATGTATTTGACAAATAATGATCCAGGGATGATGAAAAGGAGACTGTAGAGAGCAAGGAAACAACCTTGACAAAACAGTGCAGCAACCAGTTTCTGGGGCAAAAAGAGCTGAAACATTTTTTAAGTCTTGAAAAATTAGATAACAATTGAAAACAGTTTAGGTTTCTCCTCTCTAATTCATTGGAATATGAGAAGGGGAATTCTTTTATAGCCAATTTGAGATAAAGAGGTTTTACCCTTTCTGCAGAATAGACTTCTGGTGTGGTCTGTATAGTGGAACTGACATGGATTGAATGAGAGTTTATGAGTGAATAACTGTCATACTGAGCTAGCAGTATTATTTCATTTTTTTCTTGGATGAAAAGAACAACAGAAATCTAATCTTTTATGGCTCCTTGAAAAAGGTATTATTCACATTCTTTCCACATGAGAAATGAAAATATATGTTCATAAGCATTCAGTAGAATCTATGAGGGTCATTGTAATAATGCGCATGGTTATTACTTAAGATGATTTTTTTTCATAAACAACTAATAGTTTAAATTAAATTAAATTTAAACACAAAATGCCAAGCTTCAGTATTAAAAATCAGTTTAAAAAAAAAACAAGTCGGCTGGTAATCTTTGTAGGCTTTACCATTGAAAAACAATTTGGGAAGAAAGGAGCTTACTGATGATATGAAAAATCAATATACCTTTATATTTTTAAACTAATATGTATAATTTTTCTATTTTTATATGTATGACATTTAGATATTCCAGATTCTTTACATGTTGGTCATATAAAGATGTAAGGATTTTAGTAACATAAAATATTGTATTGAGATTTCTGGGTAAGAAGGAGAAATCAGGTTTCTCTAAATCATCTCAGAGAATAGATAACATAGTACAGTGATGGTGAACCTTTTAGAGACTGAGTGCCCAAACTGCAACCCAAAACCCACTTATGTATCGTCGAGTGCCGGGTGGGTGTGGCTCATTGGGTGGGCGTGGCTGCAGTGGTAATGGCAGACTGAATGGGACTAAAAAGTTCAATCAATCAATTCCAACTTTGCAAGATCTTTTTTTTTCCCGCAAGAAGTTGAAATTGACTGATTGATTGAACCTTTTTTTTTTCCCGCACACGGCAGCGGAGGCCTAAAGTGAAAAGGTTTTATAAAACCCAGCTGAAGGCCTAGGACTGGGGTGACGGCGTGTGTGCCCACAGAGAGGGCTCTGAGTGCCGCCTCTGGCACCTGTGCCATAGGTTCGCCACCACTGACATAGTACATGGTAAAGTGGCATTCAAACCCAGAAGTCCCGCTTCACAACTTAAGCTACAGTCTTTTTCCACTTACCAAGTAATAGCCATGGAATTCAGTTGGAATTGCGATGTCATTCTCTTAAGTGTTAAGGTACATCAGTTTAAGAATATACAGGCCAATAAGGAAATGTAGACTTGCAGAGTTATTTATTTACAACATTTATATGTTCTAAACTTTGCTTAACTCAAGCAATAAATGACTTTGTGTAGCATACAAACATCTCTCACCAAAATAAAAGAAGTAAAATGGAACATGAGCCTAAAACAAAACAGTTAACTGGTGATCAGAAACTAACATTTGTTGTATCCCACGCAATGAAAACTTGGCTCATCTTGACCCAGGTGCTAGGGGAAAGAGCCAGGCCTTAAACTCTTTTTTTAAAGTCCTGCATATATTGGGTGGGAGGTTGTTCCAGAAGTCAAAAGCCGTCTCCAAAAAGGCACACTTCCTGGGTCTCACTGGGTAACATTTTTTCAAAGATGGGACCCAAAGCATCACCTCTCATTGGAGCATGTAAGATGGACATAAAATGTTAAGAAAAGGCAGTCCTGCAAATAATCTGGCAGTGTGCCGTGCAGGACTTTGTAGATATTAACTTTAAATTAATTTTTTATTACTTAATGCATCTTGGAGCTACTTAGATCTAGATCAGACTAGGCAACATAGTGCCCGAGGGATCCACTACTGGTGCTTATCATATTTCCCATCCTGACTTTTTAAAATACTATTTAATTAAAAATTAATTAGGAAGATGTCATGTCAGCAGATGTCAGCAAAACTCTAGGCCAGGGATAGGCAACCTCAGCTCTTTTATGACTCATGGACTTCAACTCCCAGAATTCCTGAGCTGACTCAGAAATTCTGGGAGTTGAAGTCCATGAGTCATAAAAGCTGAGGTTGCCTACCCCTGGCCTAGGCTCTTGCATCGTATTTATTTATAAGAATGCCTAGAGCCCCCACCCCGCTGGAATGATTTTGTGGAATTTAACAATAAATGGCGACTTTGTGAATGTCCATATCCACTATCATGTCAAGTATTTTGCAAACAGGCAAGTGTCCCAAGCCATTTGATGAACATACCCACATTGCATTCTCAAAATTCCAATTCACTTCTGCCCATGTTGTCGAACATTACTGAACTTTGAAATGCTTTTCTTCTATATTAAAGATCCAAAGTAACTTTTGAAGGTTAAAATCTTTCATTTTTTAATCCCAAATGTATTTGTTAGGTTAAATTATGTGTCTTAATGATTAACAATTTTAATTAAAAGACATTTAATGTGCTTTCTTTAAAAGGCCGATTGGTGGCTAGTCTTGTTGCTGAATTTCTTCAGTTCTTCAATCTTGATTTTACTTTAGCTGTGTTTCAACCTGAATCAAGCACAGTAAGCATTTTTAATATTTTTATTTCAACATTATACTCTGATATTATTCTGGTTTAATAGAAGCTGAATTCATTTTTTAAGCTTAATTAGTATGCTTTGTATTGCTGTTTTGGTATATCCTTGAAAGGGAATATGGTCATGCTCACTATAGATTAAATGCAGGAAAGTTGAATCTAATGTTTCATTATCTTATTTATGCTGTGATGCTATCATTAAATTACAAGTTTCTGAGCTTTTGTTTATTTCACTTAGACCAAGATAACAACTAAAGAATATTCAGTTAGAGCAGCCTATAATACAACCTTTTCTTCACCATGGACCCTTTTGTGGCCACCTTCAATAGCCACAGATTCCCAAGACTTTAATGCAAGATTTAAATCATAACATTTCTCCAAGCCTTCACAGACCCCTTGTAGCCCCCAGTGGTCCATGGACCACAGGTTGTGAACCACTGCTTTAATACATTGTGGCAAAAAAGCTATATTTTGCTTCTTGAAAATGTACAAAAATGGCCAATGACAGTCTTTAAGTTACTGCCTATTCCATTTTAAAAATGCATTTATTTGATATACATAGATGTCACTTCCCATAAAATAAAATTACAGTAAAAGTATGAAAATGGTAAAGACATAAACAATACTATACCTCTGTGAATTTTTAGCATCATTACATTACAAAAATTGCGGGCAGGGGAAAAAACTAAACCCAAAACAGAGGTATTCATTCAACATCATACAGGGAAGGCCTAATAAAGACAAAGGTCTTCAGTAGGTGCCTAAAATATTTAATAAACATCTGTATACATTGAAAATAATCCTAACTGCAGGTGGTGATATCACTAGAAAAAGTTATCCTGCAAATAACCAGAAATTGGAACACATTAGAACTGATATAGGATATGGCTCGGATCTCTAACAGCAAAGATAGTCTATCAGATATCCTTGTTGTAGAGAGACGTATACATCAGAAGAATTTTAAACTTGGCTTAATAGCAAATTAAAAGTCTCAGCAACAGTATAATATGTGGACAGGCAAGTCATCCTTTCTGCAAGTCTTAAAGAAGCATATTTTTTTCAGGATGGCTCAGAAATCTGAAAAAAGATAGATCATTTAATGAATAACAGAGATGCTGTGCTCCTGCTTGCACAAGGTCTAAAACAGTTCTGAAATATTCAGTTATACACAGTATTCTGTTTGTAGTGCTACAATTCCATTTTAACAATTGCTAGACCAGGTAGTAACATCTGAAGCCATTCATTGTTGTCAAGATTTGTTCTGAATAATTAAAAAACAAGCTTTTAGGTTTAGAAAATAATTTTCAATACCACAAACTTTAGTTACTGTAGAAACACCAAATAAATTTCTAACACCTACATCATATTTACTATGGATACCTTTTTATCATTTGTATTATTTGCTAAAAGAGTTATTTAATATGCATGACAATTTCAGATTTGGGATGGATTAATCGGTTTTAACACTGGAATAACAACACAGTGGATCTTTTCTGTATGCATTCAAAACTTAGTTTTATGCATCTGAAGCAAGGAATTTAAAATAGATTTAGCTTAAGCAACTTTATAAATAAGGATAAAAATAGGTTTTATCCCTTGATATTGACCAAACCACTTGTATATTGGATGCCACAAGTCTCCATATATAGTGTCATAGTGTAGTGTAGTGTAGTAAACTATACAAAGAGACATAACATAATTCAACATGTTTATTTACTTACTATAATTATATACAATAATAGCCACAACAGTGTCAAAGTATAAATGAACATTTTTCCCAATCCAACCGTGGTTGGCTGTATTGATATCTATATATTAGTTCATATAATGAATTTGGTTTGTGATATCTAGTAGAGAGCTCATTTACTTAGCCTAAGATTTAAGTTGGAAAAGAACCTGGGAGGTGAAAGAGCATAATACCTGTCACACATCAAGTTATCAGATTTGTATATCAAGCTGTAGAATTAAAAAACAAGACCAATGAATAATTGGGAAGTTAGGACCTCTGTGGCATGGGTATCTGCACATTGTAAAAAGGAATTTATGGCTATGAATTTTGACATGAAAATTTTATATTTATATGCTGTAAAAAATTTTTTTAGAGAACTACTGAATTACCTTTTGGCTTATAGTTGCAGATATGTGTATGTATATGTGTGTCTGTGTTTGTGTTTTTGCAGTCAAATGGACTTGAACCTCGAGAAAATTTAGCTCAAGACTTGGGTATTTTAGAACCTAAAGCCCCAGTAGATGGGCCCTTGTTACTGGAAGTGGTCAGAAGATGTCAGCAGAAAAAAGGCTTTTCTAACAGTGGAGACGTAAGACTGTTAACATCCTAACCATGTTAATGAATTCTTCATTTTGATGTAGGTACTTTGAAGAGCAAATTACTGTTGAAATAGTGATGTTGATTTAAAATGTTTTGTAGTGTTTCCTTTGGAGAGAGTATGTCAGTGCTGTTTTTGTGTGCATGACCGAGTCGATCTTGATTCCTTAGTGATTAAGCAAACCAGTTCCTTAAGTTTTTTTGGCCACATTTGCAGAAGTGGGTTCGCCATTGCCTTCTTCCCAGGGCTGACAGAGAAGGACTGGCCCCAAAATCGCCCATCTGGCAGGACTAGATTTCCTTAGTCCTATTCAAACATCTTAACCACTCGACTATACTGGCCTTTATTTCTATAGTGCTTAGTTGTATCTGAATAAAATCATATTTTATATTTACTGGTTTTCTACATTTTTATTTAGGTAGCTCCGGTAATATCTGAAAATGTACATTCACCTCCAAAATCATCAGATGAAAGGTCTAACATACTTTCAGTGCCAAGTAAGGTAAGTTGGACTAGTAAAACAAAGCATATCTTTAAAGGTGATATTTCTAGAATCTAATGCTAGTCTACAAATTTTTTGTAATAGGAAAATATATATTACCATAATAACACACCAGACCTTTCAGCCTAGCAAATCTTTGTTTTTATATTATTTGAACTATCCTACTTGTTTTGAGGCCTAATCACTGACGACTTATGGAGATTTTCGTAGTTGCAATAAAGGCTCCACCTTCACTTGAATACTTCCCACCAAGCTTAATCATAAACTATCCCAGGTGATTCTTTTAAAAAGTTAAAATTATTCTGCCTAAAGCTTTGGGTTCCATACATTTCTTTTAGGGATGAAGTTGTAAAACAGCTTTGCCATATCTTGCTTCATTGGTTTGAATTTGGAGAATATTTCTAGGTCAGCTTACTATTTTAAAGCAAAACAAACTTATGTATAGTTAGCAAAAAACATACTGACGAATAGGTTTTTATACAATCAAATATCAGAATTGATGGGAGAAGGCACCTATTATAGACTTCCTATTAAATGTGAACCAAACCGGTATGGCTTGTTCAATAAACCATGAATAAAAATACCCTGACTTAGAATTATCTCTGATTCTCAAGTTACTGTACCATATTATTGGTTTGAGGAAAAATTATTCAGAATTTTATTATCTTAACAATCCAACTTCACTCTACAGGTAGTTCTCAACTTACAACAATTCATATAGTGACTATTTGTAGTTAACAGTGGCACTGAAAAAAGTGACTTGTGACTGGTTTTTATATTTAATAACCATTGAAGCATCCCCATGATCAAATGATGCAGATGATCATATGATCAAAATGCAGATGCTTGGCAATTGACTCATATTTATGACAGTTGCAGTGTCCTGGGGTCATGTGGTCACTTTTTGTAACTTCTCATAAGCAAAATTAATGGGGAATCCAGATTCATGTAACAACTGTGTTATTAATTTAACAATTGCAGTGATTCACTTAATCTCACTTAGCAACAGAAATGTTGGGCTCAATTGTGGTCGTAAGTCGAGGACTACCTGTATTTCATATTTCATATTATTCATGTAATCAAGAGAGGGTATGAATAAGAATAATCAGCATCATTTAAAGACACTGTTCATACCACAGGGATGCATAGAATAGTTTTTTTCTGGAATGTTTTTTCCACAAACCCCACCAAATCTGGCCTATTTAAAATTAGATCTTTGTTTTCACAGTTTTCCCCCACCAAATTTTGTCCCATTTTATTTTCAGAGACCTATACTGCTAGAGAACAGATAGACAGACAGACAAGTGGACCAAATTGCAACCTTGTTTACATAATTTAGTTCCATCATTCCATTGGGTTGGAAAGTTTTTTTTAATAACCCTTCTTTTGATCATGAAGAGGTTGCTGTCTCAAGTGTACATTTCCATTTAAAGTGATTAAAAAGGAAATGGTTACAAGCCCAGTTGCACATTATTTGGAAGATGCTGACTTTGTAGTCTTTGTTTTAGCCAGGATATTGGATTAGTTTGTTTTGGTTGCCTGGGTGGGGGATGTATACCAGGATCTATATGAGAGGAAGTCTGTCTATTAGTTTTCTTCAGTACACAAATCATCTGCCTCATTCAGCAACCATTTGAGGTTACAGTGGTGCTGAAAAAAAATAACTTTATGACCAATGCTCATATTTTTGATCCTTGCAGCATCTCGTCGTCACGTGATCCCCATTGTACCAGTATTCATTACTTGTTGCCCTGGCCCTGACCTGTTGTAAGCAGACACACAATGGGGAATACACATTGAAAACAATGTGCTGGCAAAAAACAAGTGATTCTACATTGTGTGCCTGCTTACTCTCTTGCAATCCTTTCCTCTCCAATAAATGTAAATACAAACATTAATCCCGTTTTTAATTATCCCAGGAGAGGGGAACATTCCAAAGGGCAAGGAGTGGTTAAAAGGCAAACAAAAGTTAACAGTGTCAGACTGATTAGTGTTGTCAGTTTTGAGCCTGCTATCTCACTGCTGCTGGCTTCAAAAGGTGGGGAGGTGCAGAAAAGGAAAACAGTCTCTATCATGTGATTTCCTACTTGGTTACCACTTTGCTTAGTGATCCAATTGTCAGTCGCAATTTTGTTAGCTAAATATGTATTTGGGAGTTTTGATATTATTTTCTGAAATTTGAGAATATTATTTTGCAGTGTAGTTTTCTAGATCAGGTCATTTTCATGACTTGCTGTTTTATATATACATTGGCTTTTAGTGTCCTACAAAATTTTATCTTGTCCTCATACTATATCTGCGTAAATTGCAAAGTGAGACCATCTAGAATAAAAGATCTTGACGAGTCATTCTCTTTTTATTTTGAAGAAAAAAGGAAAAGCAATGTTGATTCAAATAAAGGTTTAAAACAGTGTTTCTCAACCTTGACAATTTTAAGGCATGTGGACTTCAATGCTGGCTGTGGAATTCTGGGAGTTGAAGTCCACATGCCTTAAAATTGTCAAGGTTGAGAACCACTGGTTTAAAAGAATATAGAAAATACAGTTTTAAAAAAATGAAAAAAATGATATAAACAATAAAATACAGGTGTATAACTAATAGTTTTACTAATGTTTACCATCTGGCTCCGAGGATGTAATCAATATTGTTGTATTCAGGGATGACTGTGTATAAGGAAAAACAAGCTCAAATGAAATCCAGACAAGAGGTCAATGGTCACTAATTGCTGTATGTGGGATTGCATTCCTCCTGGAAAAGCAGATCGGGAATGTTTCTCAATTTCCAGCTGTTGACAATTATATAAACTTGGTTTTATCAGACTAATCCAATATGTAGTATATGGGAGTACCTTGAAGAGTGTCCAAAAGCTTCAATTAGTGCAGAATATGATAGCTGAGCTGCTCACTAGTGCATAATAACAGAAATCATGCTTGTACTGAAGGACCAGGCTTAGTTGCTGTTAAAGCTGTTGATTTTATTCTGTACATTAAAAATGGTTTAAGGTCTACATGTCAGAGAGACTTAATATGGACTTATAGAGAAACGAAGAGAGATCTCCTTGAGGATAACTGAAATTTCATTGTTTGATGGGTCATAGAAGCATTTTTCTATAAGTAATAATAATAAAGTTAACATTTTTACTGAAGAGATAGAGGGTAACAAACAATACCCTGTGTTAGTCTGAATATAGTGTTTTGGGAATGGAGAACCTAGATCTCAGTGACTGTTTAGATAGAACCAATATCATAGGTTAGATTTTGCCACTAATATGTTAAGTATGGTTGAGCTAGATACAGGTAGTCCTTGATTTACAACTAGTCACTTAATGACCATTTGAAGTTATGATGGACTTGGAAAAAAAGCTATTTCCTAACTACCTTTCACCATATATAGTTATGTGATTGCATTTTGGGCACTTGTCAACCAACTCTCATTTACAACCAGTTGCAGCCTCCTTCAGTCATGTGATTACATTTTGCTCCTTTTTTTTTTTACGTTTTCCGAGAAAAATGTCCATTGGATAAGTTGGATCCATACTTACTTGATTTGCTTAACAACCATGATGGACTTGCTTTATAATCATAAAAACAGTCACAAAACTGAGTTTGGTCATGTGGTGACACAAGTTACGACTGCAATAACTGCAACTTACAACTGCAAATTCTGGGCTCAGTCGAAGACTATCTGTGATTGCAGATCCAGCAATACTCTATAGCATGGAACAGCCCCCCAAAAAACTCCACCCCACCCCAAATACTCTATGACAGCCTGACTGTGTATTCCCTTCCCCCCAACATACACTGTACTCCAAGCACTTAGGATGGAACCAATTTGAGTTTCTTTTTTATATTTTTCTCATTTCCCAGTCCTAACTCGTGTTTTTAAGCAATTTTCTCTGATGTGGAAAGGGAAGGGAAATTCACAGGAGACATTTTTTTCTTCCTTCAGTCTGCACGAAGAAGATATTTTCTACAAAGAATCCTTGACCAATCAGAATCAGTTAAAAATGATAGTATCTATTTCCATTTTCCAGTAAGCCAGATGTTGCAGAGAAGAAAGCAAGATGGCACTATATGCTATAAAACTGCATCATGAAATTCAGCTGGATTGTTTTTTAATCAGCTGTTTGTTTCAGTTTTCAAGAAGTCCTATACATTTTAATACAAAATGTTTTAATAATACAGAAGTCTGTTCCATTGATTGGAGAGTTATTTAGCAACACTTGTATTGCCTAGCATGGTTGTAATGTTTTTCTACATATAAAATGCTGTGGTGTTATTGTGACTGCAACATTGCCAGTGCTGGTTGACAGGAGAGCTTTTGGATTTTAGATTTTATGACTCAGTTTTTCATATAGAACACTTCAAAAATGAAGTCTGCTTGAGCTGCTCTAAATAATCAGTGATGATCAGTGGTTTTGTATTTTAAAAATATAACTGATGCAAATAAATTAAGCTAACATTGCCTATTCTGCCTTAAACACATAAATGGTGCTTTTAATATAGATAGCATTTCATAATGAATTATGAATAAGTTTTATTCATATCATGTTGATTAGCCTAGATGTTCTATCTGAATTTTCAAGTCAAGTTGTATACATTATGTTAATTTTAAGGATAATTTTGTAAATAATAATAGAAACTATATAATCAAAGACATTTAATATACTGCAACATGAAGTAGTATGTTTTCTGTGGTAGAAAAATAAACATATTCTCTATTTCAGATTTGAAACCTTTCTCCTCAAACTGCAGTTTATTATAGAATTGCACATTGAAAATTCTATTCAAAAAGGGGTGTGGTCAGGTTGGAAAAGTAAACTCAGATAAAAAAGTGGTGAACCCAGGACAACATTTTAAACAGATAAAAAAGCCCTAGCAAAACAAAAAAATGTATACTTAAACCGTCTCAAACTAGCATTACAGTGTTTTGCCAGAAATGTCAGCAATATTATAAAGGTTGGGGTTAATAAAAAAATAGGGAGATCACAGAGTAACACTTCTACTTTATTTAGAAGATAAATTATCAGTATCAGCTTTTTAATATTTAATTAACAGTAAGATCCAGTTTGTATAATGGCTTTATTTTATTTATTTTATTAATCAAACTTATATGGCTACCCATCTCACGTAGAGTGACTGAGCAGCATACCATAATGAAATGTAAAAAGAAATGGTCAATGGTGAATTATCTTCTAGCAATACTGGAGTTAATTATATTTTTGCTTTCAGAAGGACAGATAAGCATGACACTGTCTAATAGAAATACTGAAGTGCTCTGGACAATAAAATAAATTAGAAAGTTGATTAGATAAGAGACTATCACCAGCCCAAGTGGAATGCATGATTCATTCCGCATCTAATAGGCCAGTGATGGCGAACCTTTTAGAGACTGAGTGCCCAAAACCTGGCCCTGCCCCCACTCCACCCCCTGCCCTGCCCCTGCTCCACCCCCACTCGGGCTCCCACCCCGCCTGACCGCAGGTCACGCACCTCCTCCATGGCCCGCCACAGATCGCCCAGGCAGTCCAGCACTGCCATGGTGGCAACACAGTCGGCCCGCGCCCCACAGCATCAACTGCGCGATGGGGCATGAAGGCAGAGTCTTGTCTACGCTGCCTGGCTGCCATGTCCTTGCTGCGCTGCTCCACGTGGGCCACTCTTGGGGGTGACTCTCCTCCAGGGGGGCTGCTGGTGAGGAGGGGGTCGTGGGGGGAGGCGAGGCTGGGGAACGGCACATGTGCCCACAGAGAGGGCTCCAAGTGCCGCCTCTGGCACGCGTGCCATAGGTTCGCCACCAATGTAATAGGCTTTGCAACTGAAGAAATCAATTTTTCTAAGTGATAGAGAACTGCAAATGACGGTATTCATTTACAGTTGATGTGCTATTCCACAAACCAACATTTTTAATACTAGAATTTTAAAGGTTTTAAGTAAAACAACATAATTTTGTTATGCTAGTATTTAGTTTTACATGACATACCCCACATACAATTTATTTTCATTTTTATGCCATTATTTTATTCTTATGTTCAGATACCAAGGTATAAAGGACATCGTAAACAGAAAAGGTGCTTGAACACAACTGAGCAGGTAACATGCATGAGCAGAAGAACCTGGCAAGTGCCTCTGTTTCTAACTTGAATAAAGGAGCAGCTTGCACTAAAAAGTAAATGCAACTGGCTCAATTGCATTTCGGTAAACTAACTCCACCTATATACAGTTGTAACATGTACTTTGAAACACACAATAATCACAATTATGCGAACATTTAATGAACTGTATATAATTAAATTAGGTTGACAGATACTTACGAAGTGCCCATTTGTCTGGCTCCCTAATAACTTAATAAGTTAAGTGTTTCTACATGCTAATGCTTTGTGTCAGGTTTTATGTTTGAATCCTTAACATACATATATTTACATAATTTAATTGGTATTGTTCATAAATGCTGTCAGTTCCTGATTTTTGTAAGCTAATTCATACATGACATTTAGTATGAATAAATGCAGAGAAACCTGGAATAGCTTGAAGCTTTTCCCTAATCTTATTCATAGGTTGGCCTCATAACGACATAGGAAAGCTCCAGTTTGCGGAGGGCCTTGAATGAAGTACATTAGGTAGAGAGCCTTTTCGGTCAGGATTCCCAATAGACTATAGTAGTGGGACAGCATTGATTGCACTTATCAGTAACCATTGGAGAGCTTGGGATAGAGGTGTTGTGTCTGTCTTGAGTCTCTTGGCAACTTCTGATATCACTGATCATGGTAACTTTCTGGACTGTCTCTACAAATTGGGAGGCACTATTTTGTGGTGGTTCTGCTGTTTTCTCTGTGGCTTGTACCAATCAGTTGTAGTGTGGGAAATGATATGCACCCCTAGGTTACCAAGGTACTCGGAGCTCAGGGCTCTGTCCCTTCCTGTTTAACATCAAAGCTGATGGAGAGATCATCAGTACACTGATTGTACCCAGTTACACATGCTGGAGAAGTAGTGCTGTTCAGTTGCTGGCTCTAGGCCTAGAGGCCGTATGGGCCTGATGAGGAAAGTAAGATGGATTGATTGTGGGGCTCTGACTCCCCAGGGTCAGGAGAGCTGATATCTCTGACTCTGGATGGGATAACACTCACTCAGAAAGATCTGGTGTGCAATTTGGGTTGTTTTTCTTCTGCTGTTTGGGTGTTTTTATAATTGTATTGTATCTTTCTCTGATGTCTCATCCCTTATAAAAAGCTATTGTTATTAATGATATAAAAAGTGCTCAAATGCCCAATCTGCAAAATGTAGCTTATAGATATTTTTGCAGGTAGTAGCTATCAGGGATTGTGTATCAGGATTATTTCGTTCTTCATCACCCATGGAAGGTAAGGTTAAGTGTTACTTGCTCTTACCAATAACGTGAAAGATAGTATCAAAACTAGGCTTATATCTTGAAAGATGGACCTGTAATACAAACTTTTTCCTACGGTTAGTGGAGTTAGGCTATTCACTGAAGCTCAGGAAGAGAATGATGGTGATTAACCTGCTCTAATCCTTGCTTCAAAAATGTTTATAATACCATCTCCTTAAGACCATAAAACAAAACATACTACTTTCTTATTTATCCAATCAATCCCTTGCATCTAGATGTGAGCCAAGGAAATGGAAACAGTTGGTTAACTGAATCTCCTGCTGTTCCTGTTCTCAGATGTTAAAATTAACATCCATCCAACAATTCCCTTTTTACCCCCTATTTACAACCCTGTAATCGCCTGATTTGGGGTAGAGTTGAGGTGGCTGGATGGAGCTGAAACATCCATCCAATAAATGGACCTGGCCATTTTTCACAACAGGTAGTCCTTGACTTACGATCATTTGTTTAATGACTGTTTGAAATTATAATGGCACTGAAAAAAGTGACATAACTGGTCCTTGCAATTATGACCATTGCAGCATCCCCACAGCCACATTATTAAACTTTAGACACTTGGCCACTGGTATAGATTTATGACAGTTACAAAATCCTGGGGTCACATGATTGTCATTGGTGACTTCCCCAGCTGGCTTCTGACAAGCAAATCAATGGAGGAAGCCTGATTCACCTAACAACATGTGATTCACTTAATGACCACTGTGATTCACAGGAAAAATCTTAAAATTGGTGCTTCACTTAACAACCACCTTGTCTAGCAATAAAAATCCCAGTCCCAATTGTGATCGAAAGTCAAGGCTATCAGTAAATGAAGAATCTTAGTTATGGTGGATGTGTATCATTTTATATGACAAAATTATGTTACCAGTATCCCAAAGATGCTTTTTTTCACAAGGCAACTGGACTGTCCAGTTGAAAAAAGGTGAAAAAAGCATCTTTGGGATAACTATGACCTGGATGACTGAGGATCTCCATAGACATATATTACCAGTAATAATTTTTTCACTGGGAAATTTAAAATATAACAAAAATCTCTTTTTGTTGCTTGCTCCGCCTTCACTCTCTTTCCACCTTTTAGAAAAGCAGCAGGAAGTAAAACCCAGAAATATTGCAAAAGGTGTTAAGAATGAGATGTGATATGAAACTACACAAGTGTCTTTCCCAAAGTTGCTTTTCCAAAAGACAATTGGACTTACTTGTTTTTTTTTCCTTCGAAAACATTTCACTTCTCACCCAAGAAGTAGATGGGAAGCGAAATATTTTCAAAGGAAAAAACCCAAGAAAGTCCAAGTTGTCTTTTGGAAAAGGACCTTTGGGACAACCATGACCTGCATGATTGAGAATCTCCATAGACACAAGTGTCTTTCCTTCTTCCTGATCCATTAAAGATGACTTATTCTTCCTTAACAGAAGAAATAGACAAGTTGCAAATTCTTGCCGCAACTCAGTTTGGTCTAGACCAGGGGTAGACAACCTTGGCTCTTTTATGACTCGTGGACTTCAACTCCCAGAATTCCTGAGTCATAAAAGAGCCAAGATTGCCTACCCCTGGTCTAGACTTTGATGATATTTTATTTTCAGCCAAACTGGTTGATAACTGGTTTAAAAAATGTTTTAAAAAAATTCATTGACAGTGGATTATTTTTGTGTGAATGTATCTTCAGCAGAACTAATTAAATAAGATACTCTGGTTTTATTTTCTGGGCAGTTAGTTGAGATTTCAATGCCCTGTCATTTGTTTACTCCTTCTTTAATGCCAAAAATAATTGATTATTGAACCAACAAAGTATTCTTTTTAGTAGATGGTTTTGAATTACTTTCTTTGTATAAAATATATAATTTATATTAAATATACGTTTTTATCTATATTATTGATATAGCATGTTGGTGAGCTTGTTATTCAAAGTTGAATGCATTTAGGGGAGAAAAATAATTGTTCCTGGCTCATGATAGGGTGGAACTACATGTTACATATAATTGCATTTTTATACGCCATACCTATTACATAGAATAAATACGTTTTAGCATTGAACTTGCAATTTGAAGGAGACATTTCTTATCTTTTTCTATTGTGATTTTTAGTATAATAAAAATATTGCTGTTTATACTTCTATAAGTTGGAAACATTGATATATTTAGCAGATATATGATTATGGATTTTATTTTTAATTTATTTATTATTTATTTATACTTTCCATATTTGTAATCATGCCACTTTCACACAATTCTTGATGATTTATAAAGTTAGTATTTCCCTCTTTTTTCCCTACAGCAATTTACATATTTAAGATGTTGAATGTGGCAATTTAACTATGAAGATATGATAACTTGTAGAAATAATTGAACATGGTGTTTAGTGCTTCTGTGCTTGACTATAGTCAAGTAATAATTTTACATCTTGGTATTCTTGAGCAAAAAATAGGGAATGTATTAAAGTATTTTTTTTCTAATTTCTAATATCCTTTGCAAAGAAAAAATAAGACCATGGCTATTTTTTTTAAGTTTAAATCTTTTTAAGGTTATTTATTGGTCTTGTTTATGAAGTGGTTATGTGGCAATGGGTGGTTTTTGGTTTTTGCCTTATCTAGAAATAATTTTTTCTGTTCAGCATATTCAGACCCTTCAGGATTCAAAGTAGAATTGTACATTTTACAACATCATGTTTACCACTGAAGTATCACAGTGGAAAAATATTAACAAGGGAGTAGGAAAGAATATTTAATCTTGTCTACTTTTTATTCTTGTATTACTAATTTGGTTTTTTATTTTATATGTCAATTTGTTTAGCATTACATATTGCTGTTTAAGTTCATTGAGGGAGTATTGGGTACCTTAATAATAGCAATAAATAGAAAACGTTTTAATTTTACAAGACTCTGGAATTGGGATCTCTTCTTACAGCTTCATTATATTGCAGCATATATATGCAAAGAGGCTATTAATATGACACACTAGTCACAATACTGTAATCATATAAATTATTGATCTATTGTTAGTTTTGTGTTCTTCCATTATCAAAAAATTGTAAACAATTCAAAGGAAACAGATTATGTGGCATTATTTAAGAGAATGTGTAATTTCTTTAAGGTTGTTGAAACCAGTCATAGTGATACAAGCATTTTGTCTGGAGAAGCAAAGAGCAAAGGCAGCATTCACTTCTTACCAAATGAAATAAAAGTAATTTCTGAACCAAACAAAGAAATAGATACCAAAGAAAAAAATAATCTAGCAACAGAAGAGGATACAGAGGGTGATTCTTTCTTTGATGATCCATTACCAAAACCAGAACAATCATATGGTTGGTAAGTTAAATACACTGATCTAACGTATTTATTAGAGTATTTTTATATTAAAGATGCTGTATTTACTTTTACAGTAAATAAAGGATAGGCTTTAGAAGCTTTTCTTTTGCACAAAACAAATGATGAGTAGTTTGTTTTACTGCCTATTTTGCACTGCAAAATCTTTTCTTAAATTCTCCAACTTTTAGATTATACTGCTAAAACCTTTCTAATGTTTTCCTGCAAGAATAAAATACTGAACACAATTTTTTTAAACAAATAGAAAATATACCTTCTATTTGCAGTAGAATCTTTTGCCATTGAAATATTTACATTATATAATGGAAATACATTTGACCATAGTGAAGCCATAATTTCTTCATACATTGGTCTCCAGGAGCTGACAATGCCACAAGATTAGTGTTCCAGCTTGGGGGATCCTGTAATAAGCTCTATACTTGCAAGGCATCTTCTGAATATGTTATACGGGTTGTCCTTGATTTAGGACAATTTCTTAAGGTGACTGTACAAAGTTATGGCAGTGCTGAAAAAAGTAACTTATGATCAGTCCTTACACTTAAGACTGTCAGAGCATCCCAGTGTCATATGATCATGATCCAGGCACTTGGCAACTGGCTCACACTTACAACACTTGTAGCAAACTGCAGTCAAATGATCACCATTTGCAAACTTCCCAGCTGGCTTCTGACAAATAAAAAGGGAAGCTGGCAGGAAAGGTCATAAATCTTGCTTAATGACCACACTGCTTAACAATGAATTTGCCAGTCCAAATTGTGGTTGTAAGTCAGGGACTACCTGTATATAAACCTATTTAAATTCTTCTAAAAATTTAGTTTGGCACTAGGAACAGCTGTCTACATGGTGTAAAATATATGTTCAGAGTGATAAACTATGAAAAGTGCTTCAGCCTTTTCATACACTAACATTGTCCTCTCATTTTGCAGTCTTATTGTATATATGTGGATTTTTCAATTTCAGCTAAAAATTGTAACAGTCAAAAAAGGCTGTTAATGAAACATTTTTTATAAGTTTAGAGAATTAATCTGTCTATAAACTCAAAATTGCCTTCTGTGTTAAGAAAATTTTTAACTAAATCCAGAATTCTAACTTAGTTGTATACAGGCTATATTACAATGTAATCTCTTTTTTCATGAAACTATTGATGTTGGTGATCAGTAAAATTCTGAAACATAAATGTTTTAAAGAATCTTCCTATAAGTGAAAGCAGTAGAAATCTGAGATTAAATAAGCAATCAATACAGAACTTTGCATTCCACACTTTGTAGCAGAAATCATTATTCATTTTGTTAGTTGCCATATTTTATTAATAAGTGAATGGTAAAGTAGTTGGAAGATGACTGCTTTTCCCACCTCTTTTTATTAAAGGAAAAACGATTACAACAAAGCAACAAATGTTGCATCTCTATCTGATTCATTACCCGTAAAGAGTGGGCTGAATTCTTTGAGTGGAGTACCTCCATTAAAGGAGTCTGACAGTAAGTATTTACATAGCTATCTTGGCTATACTGGACAGAATGTAATGGGAATTGGCAGTCCCGTATCCTAAATTTCGTGGTTAGCTTGTGTTATACGATCAGATGTCTAATCCATGTGTTATTCCTATTGTATAAGGAAAGTGAGAGAATGGGATACACATTGCCTGTGATAGCTAATGCATTGCAGAAATACAGAACTGATAGTTGGCAACAAGATTTAATTGTTTAATTGCTGAACTGAAGTAGCTTTCCTCCAAAAGCCAGGTTAAATATTAAAAATGTACCATTTGTCCTTTAGATGTACCCAAAGACATAAGAGTAGATTTTGACTTACGCATTAGAATTCCTTCTTCTTCCGCATTCCCACTACATACTTCCCTTCCAAAACCAATTTCAGAAAACGCTACATTTACTATATAAGTAACTTGGCGGGGCTGTTCTATGAGTGGAGTAGGGATGGATAGTTTAAACTCAGTTGCCAAATCAATCTTAAGCAAGCAGGTACATGCCACCAGTCAGAAGAGCTCTATCCATTCACACATAAACTCTTTTTCACGTGTCTTTGTACACGTAAAATGTCCCTTTTCTAGGCCAGGTTTTTCAGATTGCATTCTGCAGATCCTTAGGGTTCTATGAGAAGTTGATGAGATTCTCTGAGAAACTTAAGGAGAAAAAAGTTCACTCAAATGCAGCTCTATCATTAGTGCTTTGCCTTGATTAAAGGTTCCAGGTTCTATAGCCTGAAAACGTTTGAAAAGTCCTCTTGTAGGTTTCCCTTTTCTACTACTACAGCTCTCTACACCCAAACAGTGCAGGTGGTAAAGAGCAAGCAAAGATCACTTTATCCAATTTGGACAATTCCCTTTGTTTAAAAAGATTCACAAATCTTTTTGGGAATAGATTTTTTACAAATGTAGAGAAAAGGAAAGTAAAAGATAGATTTCTGTACCCAATACTAGTCATAATAGCAATCTAGCAACCTAAAATAGGATTTGATATTAATAATGTTTTCAAACTCTTACTTTAACAGGCTTTATGTAAAGTGCAAACACCATTTTAATCTGACTAATTCTATTTTATAGATGCAAATTCAATTTTGAAAGATGTAAAGATGGTGAATTCTAAACTTGGATCACTTGAACTGGGCAAGTAGCTTATCTGCAGAAGCAGAGTTAAAATTTGTATATGTAGTTGCAGAATGGTTTTTCTAGGAATTAATATGGTTTGCCTTTACAGGTAGTCCTCGACTTACTACTGTAACGGAGCCTGCTCATTAAAGTTGTTAAATAATGATCTTCATAAAATGGGTCATCATGTGACTGAGTTGATTTTATTATCTTTTTTGAAGTGGTTATTAAGCTGTTAAGTGAATCTGCGGGTGTTAAGTGACTGCTGCAGTTGTTAAGCCAAGCCATTATTTTCTATGGGGCATTTTTGCCAAAAACGGGAAGTAAATTCTGTGTTTTGGCAAAAATGTCATAAATTATAGTCATATGGGATATTGCAACTGGCTGTAAATGCGGGCCAATGCAATCACGTGACTGCGGGAGGGCAGCCATCAGAACTTCAGAATCAGGTCATAAGTATCTTCTGGGAGTCCATTGCAACTTTGAATGGTTGCTAAGCAACTGGTTATAAGTCAAGGATTACCTGTAAGCAGTATACATTGAGCATGTGTTATTCTTAAACTTCACTTTTTTCTCAAAAAATACTTGCATTTTATAATAATATATATTAAAATATTAAATGTATATGCTGCCTGACTCTCAGTGACTGAGCAGTTTACAATTGTTAAAAACATTTGAAAACAAAGAACAGTACTAACAAAAAAAAGAACAAAGATGGTGGAAAAAAAACCCTGCAGAGCAACAAAGAAAAAGTGAAAAGGGGTGTCCATCACCCTCCACCCAAACCTGGCCAAAGAGCCATGTCTTCAAGCCCCATTAGCTGTCGATGTTGGTGTCAAATATAGTGAAAGGCACAACTTCAGCTCTTCTAATTCTTTATTTAATTGTTTACAAACAGGAGAGGAAGATGAATATGTTGATGATTTTAACAGGTAAGAGAAAAATATTAAAATTCTTAGACTATTAATTTTCAGGAAGATGGATATTTATCTAAGTTTGTTAAAAGGTAGAAATATCCAACAGTATCATACAGTGTAAGAGCTGGAAGTGTCCTTGAAGAGCATTTAACTCAATTCCCTACTACAGAAATCACTCTACAGTATTCACATCCAACCTTGGTTGAAACAGCTCCAGTGAAGGATTGTCCTTACCTCCCGAGGCACTGGTGGCCCAGTTTATCTTGTGACCCACTAGACATCCAGACACTTTTGTATGGTCTCTTTCCACTCTACCTGCTGCCTCCAATCCTATACTTAATTTTCTGATGTTTTCTACCCAAATGTAAAACTTTTGTTTCTTGAAATTTATCTTTCTGGATTTTGCCTTTGTTCCAACTTATTAAAGTCCTCCTGAATCTTGATCTTAGACCAGTCCTCTTAATAAGACTGCTTTTCTCTTATCTTTGATTCATATGCAGATTTGATCATCATTTTTATAAATGTTACTTGGCCACAATAGAAAGTGGGAAAGAAGTCCATAGCTTCAAATGAAAATGAAAACTCTCATGAGATAGAATCCGAGATAATGTGTTGAGCAGAGCAAAGCAAAAATGTAACTTCAGTCAAGGAAGGCGTTGGAGTAAGATGTGATATATTCAAAAGAGAAGTGTACATATAAGATAGAATCTCACATTCCTCAGATGCTGGAAGCTCCTTCCTTTGTAAAGGCAACAGAACAATTCCCCAGATGATTCCACCAAATGCATAGCATCATTCGAGGATGGGTCTATACTGAAGACACTTCCTAGGAGGACCTTCCCAGCTTATACTCTACAGTAGAGATATTCTGTTTGTAATTTCACATACTTCTAATTAAGCTTACATTGCTTATATTTTCTTGCCTGTTGTTGTTGTTGTTGTTAATTGCGAAGTCGTGTCCAACCCATCGCGACCCCATGGACAACGTTCCTCCAGGTCTTCCTGTCGTCTACCATCTTCTGGAGACCATTTAAGTTCACACCTACTGCTTCAGTGACTCCATCCAGCCATCTCATTCTTTGTCGTCCCCTTCTTCTATTGCCCTCAATCTTTCCCAGCATTAGGCCCTTCTCCAGTGAGTCCTTCCTTCTCATTAGGTGGCCAAAGTATTTGAGTTTCAACTTCAGGATCTGGCCTTCTAAAGAGCAGTCGGGGTTGATCTCTTCTAGGACTGACCGGTTTGAACGTCTTGCAGTCCAAGGGACTCGCAGGAGTCTTCTCCAGCACCATAGTTCAAAGGCCTCAATTCTTTTGCGCTCAGCCTTTCTTATGGTCCAACTTTCACAGCCATACATTGCAACTGGGAAAACCATGGCCTGGACTATACGCACTTTTGTTGGCAGGGTGATGTCTCTGCTTTTTAGTATGTTGTCTAGATTTGCCATAGCTTTCCTCCCCAGGAGCAAGCGATTTTTTTGCCTAGTAATTATCAAAAGTGTTATGTGAAACAGAACCTCTTATTTATCTGGTCCTTCCAGGCTTACCATGACTGAGTACTTCCAAAGGAAAGAGATCACTTGAGCTAAACTGAATGGGAAAACAGTTAATTAAAAGAAGCAGCTGGAAGGAAAGCTTCCTTTTAGAAATCTAAGCTCTTATTTGCTTATGCTGTGGAGAGGAATACAAAACAGAGATCGTATTTTTTTTTTCAGGAAGACCCAGTACTCACTCAAATCTCTTCATTGTTATAATTATTTTCTGCAGTAGCACTATTTAATTCACTCTAAAGGGGCTTTGCAATTTAAAAAGTGGTATTGGAAAATTTGTATACGCCATAGGTTTTATACCTAATATTTTAAATGTTTTGTAAAATAAGTTTGGCTGCTTTTATAAATTTTTTGATATCTGGCAGTTCGCCATCATTAACTGTAAAGTCAATTGACATTGCATCTACTTAAATGCTTAGATGAGTTCTTAGGAGCAAGCTACTTGTAAATCAATATCAAATTAGATTTGGTGCCAAGTTATGGACTTTATTTAAACTAGTCTATGTATCATTTTATATGCACAATATTCTATGTAGGAATAAATCCTTTATGTTACATTTCATTGCACAGGTACTAAATAATCATTTCAAAAGGAAATCAGGGTTTATGTTACTTTGTAATAAATTCTTCTGGCATTTTATATTTCTGGATTACAGATTTTTCTTGCAGAGATTTCAAAATAAAGAATAGATGGGACTAAATAGTTCCCCCCCCATGTTTATTGTAGTGTTATAAATCATGATATATTGTACTGTTTCAATGCAAATTTCAGTGTAGTAATATTTATGTAACATGTTTAAATATTATGAATATTTAATTTCCATATTTTAACTTTTTCTTTTGTTAGCACCAGTCATCGGTCAGAGAAAAGTGAAGCCAGCATTGGTGAAGAAATAGATGATATTTCTATGGAATTAGAAGATTTCATTACTAATGAAAAAGTATGATTTATTTTAACACTCTTAATTGGGGTTGATGATATATCTAGTATATAGCAAAATAAACCATTACTGGGAAAGGAATTAATATCACAAATTGAAATGTTTATATAGATACTGCTTTTGATCCAGAACTGTTGCCAATAAAATATAATTGAGCTGGCTATAGAGTATCAGCAGATCTCAATATACGTTTTAACACAATAATAATAAAGGTTTGAATAGGTTGAGATAATCATGTGATAAAGAAAAGGGAAGGAAGATGTAATTTTCTAGTTGAGAATATTACCCCAAGATAAGCGAACAAGTCCCATACCTGTTTATGCAGGTCCCTGATTTGTACAAAAATAGGAATTGCACAAATATTGTTACAAATGCATATAGACTGTTTGTGTAACATTTCCCACTAGTGCAAGCAGCACTAAATAATCCAAAACTCAAAGATTAATGTGATGCATAGGTCTAGGATCCTAGCTGATTTTACTTCTTTCAGTCCACAATTTATAAGCAAAAAACAAATCCTCATTTATGATTTTAAATGTAATAACTCAGCTGAGAACACCACCATACATTTTTCATCTTTGATTAGTGTAACTGTTGGCATCAGTGGGAAGAGCCAGAGAAGGGAACACAATACATGCACTGTTTTTCACAGTGATCTATACAAGTAACAAAATGAGGGATAGGCGGAAGGGTGATGAGAACAATGTCCATGAGAGTAGCTCATCTGGATACTCTAAATATATTACATGAAAAGTGAGAACTGCTGCTTTAGAAGAGATGGGAAGGTGCAGGACAAACACAAATTTTAGTCATACTTCTTCCATCGACAAAGTAGGAAAAGGCTGCACTGAAAAACCCAGATACATCACTGGGTTTAAAAAACCCTTCAAATAAATGGATTCCACTGCAGACTTTTAGATGATATGGCCATAAGTAACAGTATTTCATTATGTGATTAACTAAGCCCCAGATTCCTGAATATGATATTTGAAGAGGTTGATGGCCAGATATTCAAGATATGCAAGGTACTATAAACTTATCTGATGAATAGCAATAGCGCTTAGACTTATATACCACTCTATAGTACTTTACAGCACTCTCTGAGCAGTTTACAATGTCATAATATTGCTCCCTCATTTACCTACCTCGGGAAGATGGAAGGCTGAGCCAAACTTGAGACGATAAGGATTAAACTCCTGGCTGTGGGCAGAGTTAGCCTGCAATACTGCATTCTAACCATTGCACCACAATGGCTCCTAATAGGCATGAGCATTTTAGTTTACTTTATTTCTGGCTTCCAAAACAAAATTAAGCCTAATCTAAAACTTTGAATCAAGTTTGGATTATGCCACATTGTGAACAGGAACTTTTCTTCAAAAGTTTTATAGGTTTTATACTGCATGTTTCCTAAAGTCTTTTCTTCAAAAGTTTTATAGGTTTTATACTGCATGTTTCCTAAAGTCTCTGAATTGAGTTATGCTGATAGTGCCTTTTTTTTTTTAAAAAAAGGAAAGTAATATATTTAACAATTATAAAATACACTAGCCTGAATTTTAAGATTAGTTGATTTTTCCCCATTTCTTTTTCTTCCTAGCTTGAAGACCTCACACAAGATTTCACTGTTTCTCAGTTAAGCGTTGAAGCAGATTACCTAGAAGATGTTGCATGAATAGAGAGCAGAAATCTTAAATGGTGGGACTGTCGACCTTTGTAGACTGTATTTTAAGACAATCAATCTTCTGAAATATCCCCTCACAAATTGTGCCTTTTATTTCAAGAGAAAAAAATAAAACAACCCAACAAAGCTGGAGAGGGGGAAGATTTTAAGCTCGCAAAGAATGGAGTTTAATACTGCTAACTAGTTCAACTAAGGTAGAAGTTAGGTCCCAGAGAGACGTCTGTTGCAGGCGACAGACACGCCACCATTTGATTTATAAACATTCGTAAGAGAAGAAATTGATAACGCATATGAAGAATGGCAGATGTGGTTTAATGTTATGGCAACTATCTAGTTTTTTTTAGCTGAAGAAACTAAGAAAATTCAGCAGAGTTGCTATTTTGTTGACTCAGTTATCAGTTTTCAGTATAATTTATCTTTTAGCTACTGAAGTTATTTTAGTTGACAGGGCATAATTGACAAGAGTCTCAAAATGGCAATAGAATACCTAACTTGAGGTATATTACATATTAGTTCTGAATTATGAATCCCTCAGGATTTCTAGCAAGTTGACCTTTTTTGCAGCTTTTGAGTGTTTAGTTCTGTGTGGCCAAGATTGCTAAGTACTTCTGAATATTGCCGCTGAAATATGAGCCTTAACTTTAAACCTATTTTTATATATATATTAAAACATTGTTACCATTTTGTTTAATTTAATGAAAATTATAAATGATCATTAGCATGTTTTTTTCTTTGAAACACAAGTGAATGCAAAATAAAAATATTTCCAAAAAACACTTTAAAAGTTCTGTGATAAGAATCCTTTATTTAAAATAATGCTGTTTGTGATCCATGTTTTTTACTGGAGGATATGAACCTAGTTTAGCCTGCTTCTAGGCACCTTAATTTATAAAACTACCTTAAGTAGTCTGAATTTCAGTATATTTTATATACATATACATACACACACACACACACTATATATATATATATATATATATATATATATATATATATATATATATATATATATATATATATATATATATATATAATGTCATGCTTATGATTAAATGCATATGGAAATACAATGTTTACACATAGGTTTTGTTTAAGGGTTTTAATTGACACTCAGCAATATATTACGTATGATATAGTCATATTAAACCTTGACCATTTTCTTCAGCATCTTAGTGCATCTTAATAAAAATTGTCAATTTTCTTTCTAAGTAAATTTTTTGGAATTAAAATTATCCCAATTAGTATTAGTAAACTGAAATTGGTTGTGATTTGCAGTTTATTTTTAAGATTGCCCTTCACCAGTCTGTTGTTTGTTAGGCCATTAATACCTGTAATTCATATGAATTATACCCAAGCAGTTGAGGAAGGTATCAATAGAAAATGCTGCTTTGGTTTCAGTTTGTGTTCTACTTGTTGAATATGTTTAATAACAGTGATTCCTTTCCATACAAGCTGGTGTGGAAACATTGTGAAAATCTAAAATTTGGGGCTCCCTCCCCAAATTTTTTAATTATTTTTGGTATGGCATCGTACTTCCCATGTGCTCCAGGCAACATGATGGGAATGAAGTGTCACAGAAGTTGTGATCCAAGCTAGAGAGTACTAAAGTTGTGTTGTACTACATCAATTAATCTGATAAAAAGTCCTATTGAGTTTAGTGGGACTTATTTTGAGTACTGTACACAACACAGGATTGCATCTCAGAAATGTAGCTTATTTGGGGCTTAAATGAACTGCCTTGGAAAATGATATCCTGTCATATGCAAAGTGACCTATTTCTTATCTACTGCACTGGCTTAACAGATTGACAAGATGACAAGATTCTGCAAGAGATAAATTCTGATGACTGATGGGATTTTACAACCAAATAACTAAATGTGAAGATATTTTCAGAACGTATAAAAAGGCAATATGTACTGGAAGCCCATTCCTCCTGGAGGAAGTAGGAAATCAATTTTCTGACTACAATAATTATTTTCTAATAGCTATTTCTCATTTTAAGAAAAATAACCAACACTTGATAACATATGGTAGACATTTTTCCATACCAATTATTACTTTATTCTTGTCATAGCAAAATGAAACTTGCTAAAGGCCCCCAGTTTTTGCAACTAGGATAAGTACTAGGTTAGAAAAGACACTAACAACAGATAAGAAACTGAGCTGTCTTATGCATAAGGAATGAATGTAAGTACCACCTGGCTGTTTGTTACACATTGTTGGCTAAGATTATGGGGAAATAATTGAATGTTAATATTTTTCTGCTCCAGCAACTTCATTTTGAAGGACAAGATCCTTTTTTGAGATTCTTTGCTAATGTCAGGTTTTAATCTTCATGACACGAATTCAACTATTCCGGGCTATCTTTTTGCAGTTTTCTCAATTAGCAGGAGTTTCTACAAATATGTCTGCTAATGCTAGAATTGTAAATAAACTGTGATTAATAGTTTATGTACCTGGAGGAAGTTTAAACATACAAAAGAGTCATCTACCTTGCTTGTTGTATTTTCACTGAACCTCAGATGATTCACATTAAAAATATAACATTAGGGGGAAATGTGGCCTTTTCAGATAAGCATAGTGATTATCTGAACTACTATGTTTACAAGAGAAAGGAAGGTCACACAGGTGCTCCTTTCCCTGCTGCAACAGCAGCCCAAAAGGGCTCAGGAAACAAGAACCAGCCAAGGCTGTTGCAGGCCCTGTGCTGGTACATAATTTGGCACACCTCACTTCTGACAGTTTTAGTGGTAACACTAAGCTCGGGGGCCCAAGGAATGCACAAAGGTGAATATGAGGCTTCTTCAACTACAGCTTTCTAGATGACTCCATAGACGTAACCCTGTGGTTTTCTTGTCAACAATATAGAACAGTGGTGGCGAACCTATGGCACATGTGCCAGAGGCGGCATTCAGAGCCCTCTCTCTTGGCACACGCACCACCGCCACCAGCAGCAGGTTCATCAGGCTGCCACCGCCACTCGGAGTAGAAGCCCCACTCAGCACAAAGGCGAAGCAGCCAACTAACATTTTACATGCGTCCATGTGCACATGGGGCCACGAGCATGCACGTACTACAAATGGGGCAGGGCTAGTGCCTGTGTGATACTAGCCCTGCCCCATTCTTGTGTAGTGCAGTGCCTTGTATCTGTATTATGTGGTGGTGCAGCAGCAGTTTTTGCACCTTGCAACATGGTGGTCCATTTTTGCGGCCTCAGTTTTTGCATGCCAGAGGCAGCACTCAGAGGTGTCTCCCCGCCTCCCCCCCCAGGCATCACAATGTTGATGCGGCCCTGGCACTTTGCAATAAATAAGTGGGTGTTGGGTTGCAGTTTGGGTACTCAGTCTCTAAAAGGTTCCCCATCACTGATATAGAAATATTTTGGCATTGCCTCCTTTAAGACTGTTTTCAATTTTATAATCTGACCTAGTCATGTGATTTCCTGGTGGTCTCCAATCCTGATCCTGCTTTGGTTTTTTAAAATTAGCCAAAGTCAGCTAGCACTGATACCTCTTACAATAAAATGTCATTTTTCTGTTATGTAATTTATTGCATACAATCAAACCTTATATTCCTACAAACTATGCCTAGCTGGTTTTGTGTAATGGTAATAGATGTCGTGTGATTATATCAAGGAGCATCTCAAACGAAAGATTTTGTTTGGGCTTTTTAATACAGTGCATTTATAAAGACACTGTGAATTTAGGAAAGTCCTGCTACAATTAAAAGTAAACAATTTGCAATGTAGTCCATGGTTATCCCCGTTGCAAACAAATGGAGGAACTGAAAAATAATAGTTGATGATTGTTATCTTGGCAGCCCTCCAGACTGGGACTCAAAATTATTCTTGCGGAATATCGTTGCCAGTACTGTCTTTATCTTCCACTTTGATCATCCATCAGGTTCGTACTACCATCCGGGCTGGATCTCCGCACCATCGTTCTCACGGCAGGCTCGATACGGTAGAAGCACGCTTGGGAGGACGGATTTTATAACCGAGTTCCCTCCGAGCTTACATTTCGACAAAAAGCCGCCGCTGACCGCTCCGGCCCAAAATGGAAAGGCAGCCTTTAAAACCACCCGCTATTTCCTGTTACGGTTATTTCGCCGTTCTGACAGCCTTTACGCCTGAATGCCAGACGCAACGCTAGTAATAAACTGCCTCCCTCAAGCTAGCCTCGTCGGGGACAGTCGTCGCTTTTCCACTTCCGTTTGGGTTTGGCTAGAGAAAAGCAGTATTCCAATATCTGAAGGGCTGCCACAAAGAGGAGGGGGGTCAGTTTATTTTCCAAAGCACAGAAGGCAGGACAAGAAACAATGGGTGGAAACTGATCAAGGAGAGAAGCAACCTGGAATTAAGGAGAAACTTCCTAACAGCGAGAACAATTAACCAGTGGAACAGCTTGCCGTCAGACATTGTGGATGCTTTATCCCTGGAGGTTTTTAAAAAGAGACTGGACAGGCACTTGTTTGGAATGGTATCTCCTGCTTGAGCAGGGGGCTGGACTAGAAGACCTTCAGGATCCCTTCCAGCTCGATTCTGATTTCAGCGCTTTGACATTCCCGCCCTCATTGGACTCAGAACGAAAACTCCTGCTCTCGGGCCTTCCTCAATTGTGGGCACAAGACGGGAGAAGCCCCGCCCCCGTCCTTCAGTTTCCCGCTCTATTCTTCCTGCCTTTGCTTTGAAACTGGCGCGGCTTAAGTTCGATGCTCTCCTGCCCGCCCCCCCCCACCCCGAGCGAGCGTTCTAACGGAGGGCTCGACGTGATACGTCACAAAGCTTTCTTTCACTTTCCTTTGGGGAGCTGGAGCGTGGTCTTTTTCGGGATCAAAAAGCTCCGCTAGGAGATTTGGAGGCTGGGCGAGGGGAAAGGAGTGTAAATGTGGGCGGTGGGAGATCTGGACTTCGCAGGGAAAGCGCTGTAGGGCTGCGTCCCACAATAACAGGGCGACCTACTGTTATCTAGGCTAACTATTGGGAAAAGGAGGAATACGGAATAGCTCAAGAGAAGGAGAATAGCAGTGGCTTAGGTCGTAGGGTATAACAAAACGAAAGAGGTATTACGATAGGCACACGATATAGGAGGGACTGAATTGGATTTTGTATAATACTGACTCGCTGGATTAATTCTCTCCTGCTGAAGCACATTTATTGAGAAACTCAATTTTGAAATGATTTGCCACAGATGGTTTGGCATTATTTAAACATCTGTTATTTAAGAAATCCTGTTGTTAACGCTTAGTGGCTATGGAGTCGTCCAGGTCATGGTTGTCCCAAAGGTGTTTGTTCAAAAGGCAACTAGACTTTGCTTTTCCTTGAAGATGTTTCGCTTTTCATCCATGGTCAGAACTGAAGAAGCCTCTTGGATGAGACATGAAACATCTTCAAAGGAAAAACAAAGAAAGTCCAGTTGACTTTTGAAAAAGTGCCTTTGGATTGTTAACCCTTGTTAAAGATTATTGGATATTCCTATACGTTTGTTAAAAAACTGAAAAGCTAAAGATACTTTTGAGCACCTACAAAATGCATTCATTGGGTAAATTAAGGTTTCTTTACCTTGAATAGGAGGTTGAGTTAAAAGACCTGCAAGGTCCTTTCTAACCCTATTATTTTATGTTCTAAATCAGAGAATGTGACTGATGTTATTGTTGGACTGCAGTTGGAATCTTCAAAAACATGTTCTACAATTGCTCATATTTGATGTAATGGTCATAGGACTGCCAATTTGCTTTTTAGTAATAATGATTGCTTGCAGGCTTGTATAGGAACATACCTGAGATGATGGATATTGTATGTGTGGGTGAGGAATATGGGTAGACAAAAGAACTTGAATATCACTTTGGAAAGACTAAGCTATGCAGGACATAAAACAGTGGACAATATAAGCATCACAATTTGTAGACAGGCATCCTAGTTTCAACTTGATGGTACTCTTTATTTTTTATGAATCACTTGGAACAGGAGGGAATAGAAGATAACAGGTGTTGGGGGTTGTTTAAAATTAGACCATAGATTCAATGTAGCTTATGTTCAGATTGTTGCCTATTTTGGTTTTAACTAAATAGTAAACTGTTAAAAGACAAGCAAGGTGTGAAGATAGCAACTCTGTACTTCTTCACATTAACTGCATTTTTGTGCAGCAGCTGTTATGATTCCAGAATAAAATGTAGCTGTTTTAAGGCCTTGCAAACCAATGCTGCCTTGGCATATTTTAGAGAATTTCTTTATTTTCAGAAGACTGCACAGCCACACTTTTTCCACTTTAAATGAGCATAAAAATACTTAACTGCATCTTTCTAAATTGTAAGACAATATGATAATGAATGTGTTTGTGTGTTTTTAATAAAATCTATTTCCTAAATAATTTTTTATATCTACTTTTAGGCAAAAAGACTTAAGAAAAACGAGGAACTGAAATTTGCACTAAAATGAGTTCATAATCTCTGTATTTTTTCACTTTGTACAGATATTCTATACATAATAAAGTTAAATAATTTTTCTGTAAATAAGCTGTGTCAGGTAAGTGCCTTGATATACTAACACAATAACCTTATTTTGTATCTTGAGTATGTGTGTACAAAATATTTAGAAGTATATTGATCCATAGATTTTAGGGAAAAAATATCAGAAAGAAGATTTCTTAAGAGTTTTCTCTCAGAATTATATTCTCTACTTTTATCAGAAACTAATTTATAGTTTTAAGGTATCTAAAGTTAGCAAATTGAAGTAGAGGATATTTTAGTTAGATCCTATGTATGCTTCAAGAACATCTGTCTCGTATTAGAAATATCTGTAGGAGATGACAAGGCTGAGCCTGAGGGAGGGGGTCAAAGTTATGAGTCCCTGCACACCCACAAAAGATCTAAATCCAGCCCATCTTAATGCTTTCTTATTCCCGCTCATTTCCCTTGACTGTTAGTAGATTAGATTTTTGTATAGAGCTTAAGCTTATACTTATTTGAACTGCCTGAATCTCCTGATTTCACCAGTGTGTGATAATATTAGTAGACACAAGGCATGAGTAAAAAAAAAAATCCATTTATACCTAGTATTTCTCTAATAGACAAATGTTCACTGATGAATACAATTACTTTTATAGTCTTATAAAATTATTTATGAAATTATGCTTCTAGGAATTGTCATATGTAACATCTTTTAGATAACTTATGAAAGTTGTAAATAAATAGTCAAGTCATTTTTGGCAGGGGGCAGTACAAGTAATTTTCAGGTTATAAAGACAATTGGGACTGGAATTGCCTTGGTAAGCAATGCAGTGGTAAAATGACTTTTCCTGTGACTGTGCTGCTCAGGGATGGCATTAAGAGAACACTGTGTGGGTCATTAAACACGGACCTTACATGACTGTGACTTCCAACTTCCTGCTCGCTTCCCCATTTACTTTCCTACTGGAAAGTCAGCAGGAAACTTTGGAAATTGCACTAGCATGATAGCAGCTTGCTGCAACGTTGCAATTGCAAGCCAGGTGCCCAGCACCTGGATCTCAGACCCTGTAATGGCCGGAATTCTGCAGACCAATCGTAAGTGCCCCTTGTTAAGCACTGTCGCAAGTTTGAACTGTTGCTGATGCAGTTGTAATGCACACAACAACACTTGTATGTGCATGCTGCATTGTGTGTGTAGGTGCATTCTGATTATTGAACAGGTGTGCTGAATCTTTGCTACTTGGGAGATTAATAATACTTTTTTTTCTCTACAATTCTCTGTTCCCAGTCATGCCTACATTAAAAAAATTTCGTGCTATGATGCATATGAACAAACGGGGATTAAGAAGAACATGTACTTTGGATGAGATCAAGACAGATGTCTCGTTTTTATATCCCCCTCCAAATGGGGGTTGGGGCTGGGTTGTAGTCTTAGCTGCTGCTACTCACTGCTTGTTTGTCAGTGGATTTCATAGCGCTTTTGGTGTTTACATGCTGCCCCTTCTTGACACTTTTAAGTCAAGTAACTCGCAGATAGGTAGGTCATTGTTACATTAAGATTCCTTTGATATATTGTACTGCAGTTTTGTTTATAATTATATCTTGCTTAACAAGATAAGCAAGCAACCATTTGTTAAGCAAATGGTTTAAACCACAGGTCCCCAACCTGTGGCTGTAGCCCGCTACCGGGCCATGGCCTTTTGGCCACCAGGCCACATGCCAATGCTGGCCAGTGCATGTGTGTGTGCGCACGCACTCACTTCCCATTCATGCTAGCACCTCCGCAAGCGCAGCCCTGAGCTTTATTTGGGCACAAGCAGCTCTGTTTGTGTCATGCAGGCACTAGCAGTCCCGTTTGTATCATGCAGGAGCGTTGCATGGGTGCTAGTGTGTGTGCTCGCGGCCTGTTTGTGCATGCGCATGCATGCATAAAGGTGCCTACCCCTCCCTTTCCCTCCAGGCTGCCAACCCAAAAAGATTGGGGACCTCTGGTTTAATCTATATGGCAATGCTCTTGAAAACTACAAGAATTAGAGTCATTTACATCAGTGAAACATACAAGTAATTTCATAGTACTATTTTTTTATATGTTTAATTAAACATATTTGTCTCTTTAAGCTTGGATTGGATCTGTCAGCTACGCTTTCATTATGATTTTTGGCCCTGTTTCTGGAAAACTTCTTGTGAAGTATGGAGCTATAAAAGTGGCGATAATTGGAAATCTAGTGACCATAGGTGGTCTGGTGTGGTCATCCTATAGTGAAAAATTATCAATGCTGTTTTTCACTCATGGAATCATTGTTGGTGTGGGATCAAGTCTGGCCTACACTCCAGGTAACACTTTACATTAAAATAAAATTTTGTCACACATTTCTTCTCTTTTTGAAAACATATTTTTGCTTTTCTTTTGTGACAGAAAAACAATGTAGACAGCACTTTTTCATGAAAAATAACTGCATTCTTTGTTTTGAAAGGCGTAATTCACAAACAGTACATATATACAACAACGTATCATACACTTTAATTTCCTAAAATAATTTACAAAGGGTTTGAAATTGTAAAAACTAAAAAAAATACTGTTTAAAAAGACTAAAAAAAAATACAAGCGAATAAGATTTTGCGTCTTGTATTTTTTTAGTTGATTGGGCTTTAATTAAAAGCTTGCAACCTAAACACAGCTTCACATTTTTTGCAAATCATTATATAAATAATTTCACTTTAATAAATGAACACTACAGCAAAAATAGAATATTTGATTTTAAAACAGTTTTATAAATGTGCTAAATGTTTTATAAATTTGCTAAATGTGATATTTTCTCAGAGAGCTATATAACATCCATTAGGAGGAAAGTGAATATAAAGGAAATATATATTTTAAAAACTGTATCCTATGCAGTATGGAAAGTTAATAAAAGTTCTATTTGTTATTTACAGTGGAAAAACAGTTTGCTAGGGCTAGAAAATCATTTCTACCTGGAGGTACTATTTATATTCCACGAAGAACTGATTATATATTATCTGTATCATTAGAGAGATGGATTCAGATCGATGCAAATGGAAGTCATCCATAGGATATACATTTTAGCAATTATGGAGTCTAGGAAAGAAAACCCATTAAAATTATTTTCCTAACTTATACTGGCCACAGTTGTTCCATTATCACCTCCAAAAGTACACAGCTTCTGAAAACAGGTCTCTCAGCTTGCAAAAAGTTGTTAGTGTATAATTTTCAATGGGAGTGAAGGAATGACCCATGTAATAAGTGTAATACAGTGTATTATTTTTTTTTAAATTAAGTGTAAATGAAATCAAATTTAGTTTAAAAAATAAAAAGGCAAAGGTTTCCCCTTGCCCAGTTGTGTTTGACACTTGGAGGCAGTGCTCATCTCCGTTTCTGAACTAAGGGAGCCATCATTGTCTGAAGACACTTCTGTGATCATGTGGCCAGCATGACTATATGCCAAGCTGCCACAGTACCCCCTTCAAATTTAGTTGAACCTAACCCAAACTATTATTTTAGGGCATATCCAGTGGTGGGATTCAGCCAGTTCGCACTAGTTTGGCAGAACCGGTAGCTAATTTTTTGTTGCCCAGGCCTAGAACGGACTCCCAGAAGCGGCACCCACACAGAGAACCAGTTGTTCACATATTTGAATCCCACCACTGGGCATATTTCTAGCATCCAGCCTGTCAGTCAGAGCTAATTTGGCTCTTAGTCCAATGAACTCTGAGCAGCCATAATCTAAACTAGGTTTTGAGAATTTCTACGACTCCAGAATGCCCTCTTCATCATATTGTTTGAGAAGGGGCAAAATGCCTGAATTCAAGGCATAATGTTAAGCAATATGTTTATTTTTTAAAGTTGGACAAATGTAATAGGTCTGCTAAGTCTGATTAAGTTTAACATGCCTGTTTTAGCCCTTTCAATTTATCAGTATTTGCCTTCCTGCTATGCTGCTTAAGTTACCTTGCAGTTTGATCGAGAAATTCTCCAGATTTCTGGAATGGATTCTAAATGGACTTGAAAGGCTAGGAAATGGCCCACTAAACCTTGCATACTTATAAAACCTCATCCTGCCCATCACAAAGGAAGGAAATCCCAGTTATTTCATTCATCAGATTTAAAATTAGTTTGGCTTGCAAATGACCCCAGCATACGTGCAACTGGGAGCATGCCTCATAAAACCAATTTTTTTAATTGGGACCAATGAAAAGTAATGGCTGTATGCATAAGCTTTCTCCTTTCCCAGATATCTTTCTCATGTTCAATAAAAACCTGAGAAGTGACTGGACTTCAATATAAAACAACTCCTTTAAATTACTGTATTTCTTGATAGGCCTGATAATGGTTAGCCTTTACTTTACTACAAGGCGCTCATTTGCCACTGGATTGGTGATGGCTGGAGGGGCTGCAGGAACTTTCGTACAGAATAGACTTCAGTATTATTTAATTCAGAAACTTGGATGGAGACATAGTTTGCGTGTATATAGTGGAATTCTATCCATATGTATTTTTGCTGGATTTGCATACAAGCCTCTTCAAAAACGTATGTAACTGCTTTAGGCATTTTTAATTAAATATCTCCTTTTCCATGTTGGAGGGGGAGGGAATCCATATTTGGTAAAAGAATAATACAAAATAGCACAAAGAGTTCCTTGCAGACTTTTGAATTCCCCTAAATCGGGTCCCCAACGCCCGGTCCGTGGATCAGTTCTGGGCTGCGGCATGCCAGCAACCAGGCCACACAAACAAGCAAAGCTCCATCCTCAGGATGCAGGCAGTATTCGAAACCACACCCCCTCCGGTCTGCGGAAAAACCTCTCTCCACGGAACCGGTCCCTGGTGCCCAAAAGGTTGGGGACCTCTGCTCTAAACAGTGACTCATACGAAACAGACCCTCCCCGATAAATAAGTAACAAAATAGGAATAAAAAGTAAGTAAATCCAGCGTTTAGGACAACTGTTGCAACCATGTTTACAATCTGATCTCAATCTGGGATGTGGATTATAGATTGAATGCTCCAATGGACAGTGTCATATAACAAATGGAAATTATGTAAGAGGTACATGATTCAACACAGCCACTTGTTTGCTTTTGAATAGAAGGGAAAAAAATTGGCAGATGCCATTTATCCCTCAAGAACAAGAAATTGTGCATTGCTTAAATTAAAAAGTGACCCTATTTTATCTCAGCACCCTTTCATAGACAGCTTTCCAAAGACCCTTTTTCATGTTTTTTTAAATTGGGACAAGTCTTTAATAAGATAATATATAACCATTGACTATAAATGGGAATTATATATTACAAACATCCCAGGACTATTTTGAAAAGATAGCTATATATCTAGTTTCCCTCATATAATATTTAATTCAATTTTTCTCTATCTGGATGTGGGTAAGATGTAGCTGCCAATAATGTGGTATAAGGCAGAAAGTGTTTATCTTGAAGTCATAAATTCATTGGGCATGTGAGTAGATAAGAACTTGATATGCCTTAAGGGTGCAGTAGAAATAGGTTTCACAATCGTATTTTATTAAATTCAGATTCTGGTCAATGATTGTAGTAACATTTGTCTGCCAGGGATTATTTCAGGATATTCCGTTGCTAAGTTGTGTCTGACCCTTGGCGATCCCATGGATCACAGCATGCTGTCCTTTTCTATCTTCCAGAGTCTGCCCAAACCCATGCCCACTGCATCAATGACACTAATGACATCCTCTGCTGTCCCCTTCTCCTTTTGCCTTCAGGCTTTGACAACATCAGAGTGTTTTCTAATGAGCCCTCTCTTCTCATTTGGTAGCCAAAGTATTTGAGATTCACCTTCAATATCTGTCCATCCAAAGGACAGTCAGGGTTGATTTCCTTTAGGATTAAGTTACGTGAAGAGGCTGAATATAAACATAAGCTCAGATTCATATGGCCTTGCAATAGCTAGAATTAAGAAAGTCAGCATGTTTGACCCTTATTTTTTTTTTAAAAAAAATGTTTCTCAGATCTCAGAAGTATTTCACTATAGATTTTTTGATAACTTCTACTCTTCCTAAATTACCTTTATCACTACTCTCATTTATCATTCTGCCTCCAGTCTAAGTTGGGTTTTTGAGCTGATAAGAATTCAGGAGACAACTAGTTCAGCTACTGTCAATAAAGAGACCTGTCATTTGACTGTGTGCTCATTCTATTTTATTTAATAAATTTATAGGGCAGCATTTGGGAACAGAAAAGCTGTCAAGGATTAATTAGGAAAGACCCTATCAGTATGCTTTGTAATAGAAGATAAATTCATGCTGTTGGGAAATACTGTAGTTTAATTTCTGAAGTTTATGTTTCCTATACCTTTCATTTCAGTAAAAGATGTTAAGATTTTGGATAAACACATGCTTGGAAAAAAGACTGCTCTCAGTTTAATACCTCTGAGCCTAGGACTGCACTAAAGCAACCTGATTAATTTCTTAAATCACCCATGCTGTTTGCTTCTAGGAATGCAAATTACAAATGCAAAGCAACTAAGCAGTTGCTTCAAATATCTAGAACAAATTTCCTTAACTGAGGGAAAACTGAGTTAAATTGCAGCTCCCATTATCCTGTCAACCCTATAAAGTAGACTAGACTAAGAAATCAATGCCATATACTGTAGGTCTAAAACTTCTTTTATTGGAATAGCTATAGTGGAAAAAAATCTTGCAACTCCCAATGGGCTTTCTTCTGCCCTCATTTTATCTTTCTATGAACCAGGGAGGAGTGCATCTGAGATGTTTACTCAAATTAGTTTCTTGGAATGGACTTAAGCCATACTTGTTTGATTGTTGCCTTGGTAGTGACTTATCCTCCTGTTTTTCAAGGCCATTCCTTATATCTCTTACACATTCCCACCTAGCATGCTGGCTGCATTTTGGAAGTTGTAGGCACCAGGATAGGAAAAGGCTGGTGTGCTGCCTATTCGTGATAAAAATAAACTTTTTGTGTCACACGGAACTCGTTCTCCCTAATGGCTGTACCTGCTCCAGCCTTGTTCAGCAAGTAATGTTAGCATACTGTAGGTTCTGATGGTACATAAAATCATTCTTTTCAATCATCCTGAAAATAATTGGTTAAACATCACACAAATCTGTCCTGTGCTCATTTGTTATATGCTTTTTTGTTATGTGGGTTGAACATAACTTGTTGCATTTATTGCTTTCTGGTGAAATTCATCAGTATTCTAGGGCATTGTGTAAACAGCAGCAATAATTTCTCTTGTTTTTGCTTTGTATTTTAAAGATAGAACTCATCCAAGTGTAGTTGAAAAATTTAAAACATCGCCACTAAGAGGTTTTATAGTTGATTTAGGTTTATGGAAAGATCGTATTTTCGAGGTATGGGTCAGTTCTCTTGGACTAGCGAAATTTGGGTTCTTCATACCTTTTGTGCATATGGTAAGTGATCGTTACTGTTTTTGGGCTTTTCTGTTATAGCTTACAATGCTTAGTTTTGTAGCATATGTAAAACCTGTATATTCTAAATATTTTAAGACATGTGGCTAGCATTTAATCTTTTCCAGTCTTTTAATCCTTATCTCAATTTTGGAGAAGGTCCACATCAATTTGGGCCAAGTTGATTTACTTTTAGTAGGTGTAAGATTGCCCTTTATGCATAATAGGTAAGTGGTCACTGTGAACAAGAGTAACTTTGTTTCAGTAACATCAGATACTCCAACTGTAGTCTTGTCTGCAGTAACTTCAAAACTTGAATAATACTTTGCGGATTATTTTTGAGGGATATTTTTGTAAGAAAACATGGTGTCATTGCCTCAGGACCTAAATTTGGTGTTCTCTTCATGTATTGGATCAAATCCCATAGTCCCCTCTCACTTTAATTTTTGGCAATATATTATGGAGGCACCAAATTTGAGAAGACTAATGTATCCAATGAAGGCAGAAGTGTCAAAAAGGGAGTATGAAATGTTTGGATTCTCAGTCAGTCACATCTATTTTTTGCTGACTATTTGCATAAACCTTTAAACAAGTGTCACTCAATTTGAGGCTATACTTAATTACTAGGTTAGCTTAATCATGACTAGTGTTCACCAAACAGAACACTTTCAAAAAGGGCAACTTGACATGTTAAAAATAGCTGTTGCTTTTCTTACAGATGAAACTTGCAGGTGATTTGGGTATTCCTTTGGAAAAAGCATCCTACATTATGGTAGGACTTGGAGTAAGCAGCATGATTAGTTGTCTTCTGTTTGGAAAAATTTGTGATATTGAAAATATCGACCGACTTTATATTAATCAGGCATCCATATTATCTGTTGGTAAGTTTCATAGTAAGCTTCTGAATGTGTTTTGCCTGAAATTTTTTTTAAAAAGTTAATAAAGCTTTACGGTTCTAGAACTAGAAGCATCTAGATATCAGTTATGTCAGCACAACTGCAAGTTAACACTATGTCTTAATGTTAACTGTTGTCAAGTCTTCTTGGGGCCATTCTTGAGATTGCTTGAATTCCAGTTCCCCATAGTCACTGGTGAACATAGTGACTAGGAATTAGGGAAATGGAATCTGACTCATGAGGTGGGTTCTAGACTGAGAGAACCTGACTTCCTTATGGTACTCCAGCAAGAGGCACTGGGCACTTGGAACCAATGCATAGAATTTTTTGGTAAACAGAACTAAAATATTGGAAATAAACAGTGGCAAAGCCTGATGATTGTTATTCTATCTCAGTTTACCTTAGAGGGTAAATAAATATGTTTTGTTCATGTTGAAACATACTTCCTTCATCTTTTATTTTTCAGGTGTGGTCTACTTTATTATTCCTCACTGCACATCTTTTGGTACTCTTGTAGCCATTTGCTCCCTTTTGGGATTTTTTGATGCAGGAAACTATGTTCTCCTACCTGTCCTTACATTTGATTTGATGGGAGCAGAGAGAATGCCTGTTGCATGGGGATTTATGATGGCTGTCAATGCAATTAGCTGTTTTGGTCCACCCTTTGCAGGTAAACCAGTTAGTGTGGTTGTATGATTTGTCTGTAAAGATACAATTGAACATTGTTAGCCTAGAGCACGGGTTGGCAACCCGTGGCTCCGGAGCCACGTGTGGCTCTTTGAGCCTTCTCCTGTGGTTCCCAGCCTCCTCCACCATTTGCAGAGAGACAGAGACAGAGAGAGGCACTTGCGCTTCCCTTCTCTCTCTCTCTCTCTCTCTCTCTCTCTCTCTCTCTCTCTCTCTCTCTCTCTCTCTCTCTCTCTCTCTAAAAGAGAGTGGCCTCACGCTGTTCTCCGACAAGCTGACAAGCTTATTGGGTGTGGCTCCTGCCTTTGCTGTGTCTCAGCAGGAAGCAGGAAGTAGCAGCTCTCTCTCTCTCTCTCTCTCTCTCTCTCTGTGTGTGTGTGTGTGTGTCTGTCTCTCTGTGTCTCTGTCTCTATCTCTGTCTCTCTCTCTCTCTCTCTTTCTCTCTCTCTCTCACACACACACACACACACACACACACACACACACACTGAATGGGAGAAGAGGCCTGGCAGACCAAGGGCAGGAGAGAGCCAGCCCAATAAGAATGTGTGTCAGTTTGTTGGAGCGTGAAGCCAGCTTGCCAAGTGAGCAGAAGTTCGGAGAGAGGGAGGGGGGAAGGAGGGAGGGGGAGAGAGAGAGAGAGAGAGAGAGAGAGAGAGAGAACTCATGCACAGCAACCTCTATTTCTTTTTAATTAAACTCTTCAATCAAGCTCCTCTACTCCTGTGTGCGCGCGTGCGCAGGTTTTACAGCTCCCAGTGTTTTCTTTTCTCTGGGAAATGGATCCAAGTGGCTCTTGAGTGTTTAAGGTTGCCGACCCTGGTCTAGAGAAAACTAAATTGCTAATGTGCCCAAGATCTGACTCTTCCTATGGCTTGCTTGCTTGCAGCACCCAAGCAGGGAGAATGATATTAGCCACAGTAAGATAGCATCACAGGATTTCCCCAGTCTGCTAGACTCCCAGGTCTGATGGCACAGGGAGGTCCTGAGGGACTTGCAGAGTATTGAAAGGGGTGGACCTAGCCTCACTTCTGGGGGTAGAAGATCTCATAATGGGAGTACCACAGGCAAAGACAGCCTGCTTTCTGGGACCCAAGTTTAAGTCCCTAATAGTTGGGACATGCAGCATCTTTCTCTGACAGATTTGGTGGGCAAGCAGATATAATCAGGAAGAAGCAGTCCCTCAGATCTCTCCTCCCCAACTACCACCACTTGGAATCAACCCTGGAGAAAGGAAGTGCACTTGACCAGCACTGTACCATCCACCCCCAATCAATGTCAATCTGGAAGGACACCATGGTCAATGGTATCAAAAACTACAGAGAGGTCAAGTAGGGCAAGGATGGGATACATGACCCCCATCTCACACTTGCCTGGTTTCTTGAGGAGGGAGTGAGGCAAATTGACTATCGCCAGTGTCTACTCACATGTTCCCTTGAACCAGTTTAATCAGGAAGGAAGGACATGGACCTAAAGAGCAGATGGCTGAGCTTGTAGTTCCAAAGACCCTGTTCACTTCCTCAGGTAAAAAAGGTTCAAATCTGATCCAATAACAGGGCAGCAGTCCTTCCTAGGTGTTTCCATCGGTCTTGCAACAAGACCAGTGTCCACCTGAGAATGTATCTGAGCAACTTTGTGTGACAGATGGCTGAGCATATTCCTTCTTGTGCTCCTGCAAGAGGTTATCCGAGCCCTTAGCCACTCAGGAGCTCATACCACGAGGGCTCATGCCACCCAGAAGAGGATGGCAGGGCAGTTATCTGCATATATAATAAGAATAGAGAATTAATTATGCTTTGCCACACTTAACAACAACACCACTAGTTAGGTCTTAATGGCATGTCTAGCCCATGTTTGAATTCATTGAGTATCAGCAAAGCGTTAGATGTCTCTTCTCTTGCTTCATCTCTCTCAACTCCTCTATAGAGTGCCAGGATCCCTGAAAGGGAAGAGGTCACATGGGTGCAATCTGATCCAAAGCCTCAGCCATCCCCTTATTCCAAGTGGTGACCAGAAGTTTGCAGCACAATAGCAGGAACAACTCCCACTCCCTTTGGAACCTATCTAGGTGCATTAGTCACCGGGGACGTTCCTCTTTCTGCGTATGCCTGTACAGGTAGTCCTTGTTTAATGACCATTCATTTAGCAACCATTTGAATGTATGACAGCACTGAACAAGTGGTAGTTACAGTGGGCCTTTGTACCTACAACCATTGCAGTGTCCTGCAGTCACGTAATAACAATTTGTGTTGTTGGCGCCTCACAAAGTCAGTGGGGAAGCCAGCAGGAAGTCAGAAGCTGTGATTATATGAGGTTCTCACTTAACAAACTGCACCATTCTCATTTAATAATGGCAACTGGGGACTGCCAGAACTGCTGCAGCTAAGCAATATGATCCCCATTTTTATTTATTTATTTTTTTACATAAAACCACATTGCTAAATGATGGAGTTTCCAAACCCAATTAGCATAGTTAAACAAGGACCACTTGTATAGTTTTTGGGATCAGGAAGGTAGATGCTGTGATTACTTAAATCTTTTTGATACTGAAATGTAGGGCATCATTTGAAAGAAAATTCTGTTTTGGGAAAGGAAGCACAAAAGTAAACAACATACTTTTGTTTCAGGTGCAATGTATGACATATATGGCAGTTACACCACTGGCTTTGTAGTAACAGGGATCTGCAATATTGCAGCAGCTGGTATACTTGCTTTAATACCCTGGTTGCAAAGAGAAGCAGTCCAGTCAACAAAAAACTACATTAATGCTTCTGTCTGTGTAATAACCAATACTATAGTGCCTTGGCAATCTCCAAGTCCTTCATTAGGGGTAAGGAATATTTGATGATATTTCTTTCTCTAAACAAGAACATTCAGCCTTTTCTTCCTCTTCCTCTCCCTCCCTTCCTCCTCCTCCTCCTCCTCCTCCTCCTCCTCCTCCTCCTCCTCCTCCTCCTCCTCCTCCTCCTCCTCCTCCTCCTCCTCCTCCTCCTCTCCTTTGTGAATTCTATACCAACCTGAATCTTTGTTAGGCATTTTATCACAAGGACCCTTTCATATTATTAGCATTTCTGTTGAAAGGTGATAGAGAAATTAATATAAAATCTTCATCATGGTCTTTCTGATTTGCTGAAATAGGATGTGCCAGCTACATGGAGACTCATTTAAACGTCTTAGAGTTTAGAGATGTTGGCACAAATCCCTGCCCTTTGTGTGGTTCCAGGTAATTTTTTAAAACTGCACCACAAGCAGCATGTTTGACTAATTTCTCCAGAGACTTTCCCCCTCAATTCTGTTATTTTCTTTTTTGTCATTTTATTCATTTTTACTTGTTCCTAGACAAATACAAAGTATAAGAAGTACAGTTTCATTGCCATTTGGCTTTAAGAACCTTGAAGGCCCTTTTACTAAATGCTTCTGGTAGGGAGTAACTCACTCTGAAATAGCTTATGCCATTTTTGTCTGGGAAAAGGCTAAGTTACACAGTCTGCCCCCCCCCCCAAATCAGATGTTCATAAAGGAAGCCTGATACAATTACTGTTTCTGTCAGAAATGTGTTGAAAATGGTAGTAAAAGCTACCATAGCATCTGAACATCTAGATTGAGGCTTCATTGCCCATCTGCCTCAAATACTGTACACTTAGTTCTTGTTTAGTGACCACAGTTGGGACCAGTAACTCAGTTATTAAGCAAAGTAGTTGCTAAATGAAGAATCATATGACTGTTAACTGTATAAGATTTTACTTCAGCCTTCCTGCTTACAGTATCAGAAGGATACAACTCCATTTAGGTGGTTGGAAAGGTCTCCAAGTTTAATTCATGAGGAAGCTGGGTAAAAAGTGGAATCTTATAGCTCTTCCCCCCCCCCCCCGAATGCTCACCCTTATACTGGGACAATTAGCAAGGAGGAAATTAATATTTGTATTTACAAACCTTGGAGAGGAAGTGATTACAAGAGAGTAAGGCTTGGGTTTTGGTTTGGGATTACAGTTCTTACAAGCTGGTTTAGGATGTTGGGAATTAAAATAATCTTTATATATATTTTAAAATTGTCCCAAAGCAGGGATTGAGGGATATGTGGAAGGATGGCTTATAGCCGATGAATCTGAAGATTATTTAAATTAGAGTTTTCAAAAGGAATTTGAACAGTGATCATGACAAATAGATGATAGACTTTTAAAATCAGATGTATACTATCTTTATCTCAGATACACAGTGCGAATTCAGATTACAAAGAGGAAATGTGTTTGGTATAAATTTCCTCATCTATTTTTTTTCTCAAAATCTACTTCGACGTTTGTTTTGTTTTTTTGTTTTGGTGGGGAAAAGGGGTGATTACTCCATGTCCAGAGAACGGAAGTACGCTATTGAATTTCTGTCCTTAATACTGTCTTTCATAATACATTTACTTGTTTTCTTACAGAGTATTAGTTCCTCGTTCACAAAATCAATGGCATCTCCTAAACAAAGTACATCAGGCCATTCAAAAGGATTCAGCATGAAGTCTTTTAAGAGTATACTAAAGTCAGAGGCAGCATCATATAAGAATGTGACTCCACAAGTGACCTCAGAACAAAGGCCTTCTGTGGAATATATCAGGGTTCTCCAGGAGCATGAGGAGAATACAGCCGACGGGAAGCAAGATTCAGGCAAATCAGAGTTAGCATCTCTTCGAAGTCAAACTTCAGTCTCCATGATCCAGGCAGAACCCATTCCTTGTAGAAAAGAAGATGGAGTGGTCTTCTTGAATGAGTATGAGGGAGATGAAGAAGAAGCTGGGATTACAACCGAAGTAAGGCCTGCACAAGAGCTAACAGTGCCAGAACAATTTGTGAGAAGGGAAAGGTCAGACTCTAAACAGTTAGAGCGCTTTCCTCACAGAAAAGAAGATGGGGTGGCCTTCTTAGATGAGTATGAGGAAGAGGAAGAAGAAGCTGAGATTACAACCGAAGTAAGGCCTGCACAAGAGCTAACAGTGCCAGAACAATTTGTGAGAAGGGAAAGGTCAGACTCTAAACAGATGGAGCGCTTTCCTCACAGAAAAGAAGATGGGGTGGCCTTCTTAGATGAGTATGAGGAAGAGGAAGAAGAAGCTGAGATTACAACTGGAGTAAGGCCTGCGCAAGGACTAACAGTGCCAGAACTATTTGTGAGAAGGGAAAGGTCAGACTCTAAACAGTTGGAGCACATTTTTCACAGAAAAGAAGATGGAGTTGCTTTTTTAGATGACTTTATTAGTGGTGAGGAAGAGCACTTGAAATATATGCCTTCTGCCTCTCACAGAAAAGAAGATGGGACGGTGTTCTTGGAGGATATTGATGACCCTAATGTGTATCAAGAGCAGCTTAAAAGCACAGCTGCACCGAGTCCAATGGAAGATGTAACCAAATCAGAAATGGCATCTGAAGAAAATGAAACTTCCACATCATTGAAAGATTCTGAACACACTTCCCCACAGAAAGAGCAATGATGTGATATTTGCTAAAGATGAAGTTACAATTTACAGTCATAGTAGGACATAATAAGAATTCATTAGTAATATTAATGGCATTTGATCTAGCACATCTTTATGACTTACTTGTAGTAATTTCCTTGTGTTATTCTGTCTACTTTTGTCATGCTTATTTACATAGCTTTTTCTTTTTCATTATTTTATAACTTAGATGTACCAACAATTTGAAAAGAACTGGGTTCCCAGCAGATATTAAAACCATTTGGTCATTTTGCTGCTTTTGGAAAATAAATGAGCCTTTAAAGTTTAAGTTATTTATACTTTGTAGCTAAATTGAGTTGAGACTACCATCCTATGCAAGAAGATAAAAACATGGAGCCCTAATCTTTATCCTCATTTTCTGCTACTGCACAGCAGGACTCTGTATTCTAGGTGAAAAATTTTGTTCATCCTAGGGTGCACATTCAGCTAACTGCTCTTAATGCTGGGAGATTAGATAATCCAGTACTTTACTGTTTCTTTCATCTTGTTTCAGAGTCTTTAGTGTCACTAAAATGTCACTAAAGACATTTTATTGTTTGTTTTCATGATCAATATAGTGAAAGTGCAATGTAAAAAGATGGAATAGTAATGCACGAGTACAGTTTAGAATACTGTATATTTTTCTAATCTGGTCTATAATGTTAGGCACTTGGAAATATACATATAGTCAGGTTAATGTATATTGGGATGATATTTGGCCTCTGTACATCTCTACATTAAATTTGAAATGAAACACTCAAGATGTGAGCAAAGTGAAGACTTTCAGCTTTAATTCTAGGGGTTTGACAAAGGTGTGACATTAATCATTGAGCCATTTTAATACTATTGTATTCAAAATCTTTGAGAACCAGTTTGACATGGTGGTTAAGGTGTCAGACTAGAAACTGGGAGAGTGTGAGCTCTAGTCTCACCTTAAGCACAAAGCCAGCTGGGTGACCTTGGACTAGTCACTTTCTCTCAGTTCTAGGAAGGAGGCAAGCGCAAAACCACTTATGAAAATCCTTGCCAAGAAAACTACAGGGACTTGTCCAGGCAGTCTCTTTAGTATCGGACATGACTTAAGAGAAGGAGGGGAAAAATCAAAACTATTCATTTTGATGAGGTACACGTGTGATTTGCAAACTCAATCACTGGAGGTTTTCAAGAAGAGACTGGACAGCAGTGGTGGAATTCAAATGTGTGAACAACCGGTTCTCTGTGTGGATGCCGCTTCCAGAAATCCATTTTTGGCCTGGACAACAAAGAATTAGCTACCAATTCTACCGAACTGGCTGAATCCAATCATTGCTGGACAGCCATTTGTCTGGAATGGTACAGATTCTCCTGCCATGTGCAGAAGATCTCCAAGATCCTTCCCAATTCTCTCCTGTGTTCTCTGTTCTAATGTTATTTAAGACATTACAATATGTCATACAAATATCTTCACTTTTAAACGCAATTCTAACAAACATTGCTTTGGGACCCCATATGTAGAGATGGGTGGAAGATGGGCTTTTAGGAATGCAATCTCGAAGTAAAAGTTACTCTGTTAGATTACACGAACTGGGGAGATGGGAATGAGATGAATATGGAAAAAAGGACTGAGCAGGTTGGAAACAGAATGAACATGGTGAGTATCTACTTGGAAATACAGCAGTTTATTTCAAATATGAGCTTTAAGTATTTGTCTGGTAGAAAAATGAAACTAAAATCCTGAATGGTTTGATTATAATGAATGACAGAAATAGTGAAGGTGTACCAGTCTGAGGTAATGATTGGGGTGCTGGCTAGCAGCCAAGACATTGAGTTGTAGTCCTGCTGTAGGCATGAAAGCTAGCTGGGTGTCTTTGCCCCAGTCACTCTCAGAAAAACTGACCTCACAGAGTTGTGGTTGTAGGGAAAAAGAGGAGGAAGGAGTATTAGGCATATCCACCGACTAAATTTCTTATAAAATAATAAAGATGGGATAAAAACAAATAGCAAGAGATTTTGAATGTGGGATAAACTCTTTTAGCAGAGTCAAAAAATGAGTCTTGGGAGAAGAGATACAGAAGCAAAAAACAAGGTGAAAGCAGAATGACTGCAGAAAGGGAAAGCAAGAATTTTATTTCTGAAAGTATTGATTACGTCGGAGATAACAAGGCCGAGCCCAAGAGAGGGGACAAATGTGTCATCGGTCATGAGTCTCTGTGCACCCACAAGAGATCTAAGTCCAGCCCACCTTGAGTTCCTTTCTATTCTTAACTCCCACAAATTTCCCCTGACCATTAGCAGCTCAGATTCTTATAGAGAGCTCAGTCTTGCAATAAATCTTTGTACTCATCTGAACTGCCTGCATTTCCTGATTTCCCCATCGCTTGACAGATTAGTTCCTAACAAATACATGGAAAGTAGATGTAGAAGCTGCCTGGAAGATAATAAAAGGCAAATGAATTGTGCTAAAAAAAAAGCCACCGAAGTGCATGAAGTTCTGCTAATAAGAATGAATGAATATAATAATAATAATAATAATAATAATAATAATAATAATAATAATAATAATAATAATAATAATAATAATAAAAGTTGGAAGGGACCTTGGAGGTCATCGAGTCCAGGAAAGGCAGGAAACTCTATACCATTTCGGACAGATGGCTGTCCAGTCTCTTCTTAAAAACTTCCATTGTTGGAGCATTCACTGCTTCTGGAGGCAGGTTGTTCCACTGCTTAATTGTTCTAAATGTCAGGGAGTTTCTCCTTAGTTCTGGGTTGCTTCTCTCCTTGATTAGTTTCCACCCGTTGCTTCTTGTCCTGCCCTCAGGTGCTTTGGAGAATAGCTTGACTCCCTCTTCTTTGTGGCAGCCCCTGAGATATTGGAACACTGCTATCATGTCCTCCCTCGTCCTTCTCTTCATTAAACTAGACATAGCCAATTCCAGCAGCTGTTCCTTATATGCTTTAGCCTCCGGTCCCCTAATCATCTTTGTTGCTCTTCTCTGTACTCTTTCTAGAGTCTCAACATCTTTTTTACATTGTGGTGACCAAAACTGGATGCAATATTCCAAGTGTGGCCTTACCAAGGCATTGTAAAGCGGTATTAATACTTCACATGATCTTGATTCTATCCCTCTGTTAATGCAGCCCAGCACTGAGTTGGCTTTTTTGGCAGCTACAGTACACTGCTGGGTCATATTTAAGTGATTGTCCACTAGGATTCCGAGATCCCTCTCACAGTTACTACTCTTGAACAAGGTACCCCCTATACTATACCTGTGCATTTGTTTTTCTTGCCTAAATGTAGAACCTTTTTTCACCATTGAATTTCATTTTGTTAGATAGCGCCCAGTGTTCAAGTCTGTCCAGATCCTTCTGTATCTTAAGCCTATCTTCTGGAGTGTTGGCTATTCCTGCCAGCTTGGTGTCATCCGCAAATTTGATGAGTTCCCCATCTATCCCCTCGTCCAGATCGTTGATGAAGGACATTTGGTGGAATTATGAAATGGAAGAAGCCATGGATGAGGGGAAAACAATGAAAGAGAATATTGCAGAGAGAGAGAGAGAGAGAGAGAGAGAGAGAGAGAGAGAGAGAGAGAGAGAGAGAGAGAGAGAGAGAGAGAGAAAGAGAGAGAGAGAGCGCAACTAACATGCAGGAAGAAAATTAATTGAAAGAATGAGTAAAAGGAAGCAAGAAATAGTAACAAAAGAGGAAGAGAAAAAGCAGAGCAATTTTGATTGAAATAAAATTATTTTGGGATAAAAAAAGCTAAACGGTGATGCTGCAGCAGAATAAATGGAATCAGTAAAGGATGAAAAAATTGAGGATGAAGCTGAGATGTTGGAATACTGGATTGGGTAGTCAAGGAAACAAATGCAACTGTATATCACAGAGTACAATTGAAATGAATGAAAAAATTGAGGAGGAAGCTGAGATGTTGGAATATTGGATTGGGTAGTCAAGGAAACAAATGCAACTGTATATCACAGAGTACAATTGAAATGAATAACGTGGGGGGGGGAGGATGAAAAGTCATAAATGCTGTGTAAATGTTGAAAAATGTTAAGGCTGCAGATGTAGACAGTGTAGTTGGGGAAATGTTAATTATGGATGTGGTTTGCTTATAGAGTGAGTGCAACTTTTTAACACATAGACATAGAGCATGCCTGACGATTGGAAGAATGTTTTTATCCTATTAAATAAGGGATTCAAGAAGTATTGGGGGCAGCAGTTCTGAATGAAAGGGAATAAGAGGTGACAATGAGTAACATTTGGGAAGTGCACTTGGCTTTATGTTAGGCAGAGATTATATAGGCTAGGTTTTTTTTAACCTTTTACTGGTAATTGAAAAAGTTGATTCATCTTTCTTAATTTAGCAAAAACATAAATACTAATGGGTTTGAATTATGGGTCATTTTTGACAGTTACAAACTTGAATTGTTAGTTGTCAAATACTGTAATAGTAAAGACATGCACAAGAATAAATGGAATATACCTTGAAGCCTATATTATCCCTGGATTTAGTACATACCGTATTTATGGATATATGCACCAATGTTTTTGATAATGTTGTAATTGTGAACATTGATGTGCATCTTGTATGTCCAGATGATGCCAGTTTGTTGCCTGAGCAGTGAAACCATCTGCAGTGAATGATAGCTTATATAATACAACAGGATGGAGCTGAGTACCAGGTATCAAAAGGTCAAGGTAGTTTCAGTTCACAGGATTAGAAGCAGGAGACAATGAAATAAGCAAAGAAAACGCTAGAATTCCACAGCCTTCCTATGTACGTATAAATCTTTCAACGCAATAGGTCAGGGGCCTTCAAACTTGGCCCTTTTATGACTTGTGGACTTCAACTCCCAGAATTCCTCACCCAGGTACGCTGGCTGAGGAATTCTGGGAGTTGAAGTTCACAAGTCATAAAAGGGCCAAGTTTGAAGACTCCTGCAATAGGTTGAAATTATTCACCGGCAAACAGGTTACCCTTCTAATTCCCGGGAAAGCCAGCTGATGCCCCACGTTTCGGCTGAACCCAAAGCCACGTAGGACCATGGACACGCTAGATAGGTTACAGGGGGCGAGGATCAGGGCTTGAAGGTGTGACTGCCGCTGATCCGGTGCCCCACCAACGGTAGATGAAGTCTCCGGTCGTCCGAAACGGGCGCAATTTCAAGGACCGAGACCCTGGCCCCAGCCGCCGAGCAAACTGCAGCACTCGCAACAGTCTTCGAAAAAGGCGCAATGAGTTGGATCGCCCCGTTGCTGGTGCACAACTTCTCATTCCTCTCCTCCTCCTCCTCCTCCGGCCCGCTCTTGCACGCCGCCGCTTCAGCCTTTCCTGTTTACGGTTGCTGTAGCTACAGAAGAGCCTCTCGGCGTCTTAAACTTCCTTCTTTTTAGCCGTTTCGCTCAAGCTCAGAGTAATTTGGTTCCCTCGCATACAAATCCTAAAGAAGCCACGGGGAAGGACGGTAAAAAGCGTGTTGCACGGGTGTGTATGATATTTGCAGGGTTTTTTTTCCTTCTCTGCCACGTTTCTCCAACCCCCCCCCCTCCACACCACAGACACACTTTTGAAGAGCTCGTTAATACATCCCCTTTTTACTCTAGTCGATCCAGAGGATGAGCGCAGAAGAATGACTACGAACAGGATGAGCGCAGTGGCTGGAGATAACAGGGTCACCTAGTTTTTCTCACTCTGATCCAAAGCTGATGGTTCCTGTTAATCGGGTGTATTCATATTCCAAATGATAAATCTTGTTCAAACTAAATGCTAAAACGAAACAATTATCTTGCGGCTTTTTGGATTGATGGCTCACACTTTCAGAGACTACGAGAAAGTTGGCTTTTGAATTTGGAAACCACCCATCTGTTTCAGCTGAACTCCTAAATTGTAGTGCATGCTTAGACCAGGGCTGCAAATAAAGCTGTCTTTGATTGGCAGGTAGAGAAGAACTTGTGGGGTACTGCAGTGGTTTATAATCTATGAACACTTTGCCCCCTAACAACAACTGTTTGCTCAGTGTGTAGACCCACAGTTTCCAGAGAAGTTTGCTTGCTTTGTAGAAATGCATTTCCAGATAGCAGCCTGAGGGAATGACCCTCATGTCTGCATATTTCAGAGAAGTCTTCTATGGCTCTGAGATGCTTATGAATAATACTGTGGAAAAAATGTTATTTTAATCCTCATACAAACAGCTTATTTATTGAAAGTAATAACATAACTCCTTTGGGGTGGTTTTCTTTTTCATCAGTTGATTTCTGTTTCATTATTTGATGCTTTGCTTTATTGTGCTGTCATCATTAGTTTTCATGTTTTATTGATTATATATCATAATTTCTTTCTTTGATTATTGAAGGCCACTCAGAATTGTTGAGAGTCTTCAAAAGTGCTTCAAAAAGTGACGACTTCAGAATAATTCCCTTGATCTTGGCGAGATGGGTGGCATAAAAATCTCAAGTCTACTGATTATCTATTCCTAACAAATGTTTTGAGAAATGTGAAATGCAAACTGATAGATTGGAGAATAAAAAATGTCCATTTCCCTGCATTTCAAAAGACTCCTTGGGGAAAGTATTACCTCCTGGAACAAGTGACCCAGAAAGAGCAACTATCATGAGGAAATAGCACTGGTGGCCTTTTTATTAAACAGTTTATACTCAATAATTCTGACAATAGTTGTGTGCTGGGAGGAGAAGTTGCTATACCTGAGGATCTAGGTCATGCTTCACTCTTTCTGGCTATCGAGCCTTTCAGAAATTTGGTCAGCTGCATTTTCCCTCAACTTTCTATGCCACCAACTGCAGCTGGACTTCTTCCTGTTGTGAAACTTGGGAAATTCCAATTCTGCTGCTGCAGTTTCCCTCTTGAGAACTCAAGAAGCCATATATCTCAAGGAACAGGTAAAATTCTTCTCTGTCTAAAGTAAGTTACATTTATTATCACTCAGTTACTGGAGCAAGATGGGAATGGTATAACAGTGTAGACCAGGGGTGTGAAACTCAATTTCACTGAGGGCCGCATCAGCATTGTGGTTGCCCTGGGGTGGATGTGTGTGGCCAGAGTGGGTGCAGCCTACTGGGTGGGTGTAGATGGAGTGGGTGTGGCCTACTGGGTGGGCGTGGCCAGTTCTACATCGTTCACGTTAAGGGTGCCTATGGGGGCTTGGACAGGAGTGGGACAGATCTGAGGGTCTCTGACAGAAGGGGGTGGGACTGGGGCAAGTGCCAAGGCCAGGTCCACTGGGGCAAGTGCCAAGATGGCCACCACAAAATTGTACATTGGCTCCTGGCTGGCCTGGGCCAGGGCCAAGGCAGTGGGGGCCGTTCCCTCATTGTTTCCAGGATGGCTTCGCGGGCCACATGAAACTACTTCGCTGGCCGCATCTGGCCCCCGGGCCTTGTGTTTGACATGTCTGGTGTAGACCTAAACAAGAAGGTATTTCTGTATTTTTAATTATTTATTTGCTTTTGGGTTTTTGGTCTATGTGTAAACTTTCATTTTCTTGAAAAATGTTATTAATTACAGATACTCAAGCAAAATGTTGAGTGGGTACGTGCACATTTTTCTGTAGTTTTTTTTTAAAAAACTATATATTTTCCTGCCTGGAAGAGAAGGGTTGTCAAAAAAGTTAATGAACTTTTTTATGCCCCAACAATGCCCCTGTTTTCTTAGGTTTTTAGGACAGCTGAGGAGGGAAGTCTCAGGGTTCCAGGGGAAAAAAGTAGATGTTCAAGGATTTGTGGACAGTTCCTGCTAGAAAATCGCGCCCTTGTGAAGCAGCATTTTAATTTTGAATTCAAAGATGCCTTTTTTTCCATATGCAGAAAATTTCTATTAGCTGAGAACAACAGCAGACTACTAAAGAGGAGATTTCTAGTCCTAACACCACAATCCTGAAGCCTTTCATTTCAAAATTTATTTTTATTGCTTTTAAAAAAACGCAAAAAGAAAAAGATAAAACACAAAGATAATTATAATGCAAATGCATACAAAACCTATGCATAAAAAAGCACTTCAAAAATAAAGATACAACAAAAAAATAAAATGTAGATCATTTTGGCAATTAAGAGTGGCAATTCTATATGCACATTTATGTAATATAAATATTATTCAAGTACAGGCTCCCAAAACTGAGAAAGACATGCAGTGTCTTTCACTTCTGTTGAAGGAAAAGTCTTCATCATGGTTCAGTCCAAGCTGGGAATAAACAACATGGCGACTTTAGAAAGAAGGTTGCAGTTTATTGAAGAGGAGAGCCAGACAGGAAGATGGCTCTGGAAGAAAATAGAGCACGTGTAGGGAGTGGGTTTTTATATCCTCTTGCACTTTTGTTTGGAGTAGTTTCCTGTTACTATTTGAGGCTTTGTATTTCCTGTGTCATGTACTTTTGGCCTGAGTCTGAGTGTGCCCCTTTGGTATCTGTGGGTTACTCCCATTATGTCCTGCCTTAGAGTTTGGGTGGGGTATGTAAATTTTAGGTGTCTTTATCTTCCTAAGCTTCTAGCTGGGGGCCTCCAACCTTCCTGGATTATTTACATGTGCATTTCTACAGAGCTGGTTTCTGCTTGGGGGAGGAAGACCTGGGGCTATTAAGAAAAAAATGGGCATGTTTTTCTGCCTTTTTTAGATCCTTTGAGAAAATATAATATTCTGCCCTTTTAATATTTCCTTCTCTGGGAGGGCTGACTTCCCACACTTCTTTAGAAGAATATAAGTGAGTCCCCAGAAACAGAATAAACAGATACAAGGATTGAGTGTATCTCAGAATATTTCTGGCACACTCAGCTACCAGGGTCCCTCTGTGGCTTGTAGCCAAAGTTGATAAAAAGTTGTAGTAAGGGTGTTGAACAACATATCCTATCAAGCAATCTGCTGATTTATAGTATATACTTGAGTAGGGCCTGCATTAATGCTAAATAAAACCTCAAGATTGGAGCCAATCATGTAGTTAAATCCAGTTTTCCCCATGTATAACTTCTGTAAATTGGAAAGATCCCAAATGCATTCAGAATATTACCACAGCTATTTCTGGTTATTTTATTTTTAGTGTGAATATTTTATATACATATAGAAACCAACATGGACTCATTACCTCAGAGCTATGAGACCAACAAAGAAAATGCTTCTAGATATATTCTTGAAGAACAGAAAAATGGTGAAATCAGAGGTAAGCAAGTAATATTTTATACGAGGGCAATTCGGAAATAAACCTCCGTTTGGTTATCAATGACAGACACTTGCAGATACAGAATTTTATATACACATTAGAAAACTACAACATTACATTACTTTTTGACACAATCACCATTCAAATTGAGGCACTTGTGATAATGTCTTACAAGATTTGAAATTCCTTAGCAGTAGTCGCTCTGCGCCAGTAAAGCAAATAATGGGTTCCATTTTGTGGAAATCTTTATGCAATAGCAAAATCTGTGAATTGTTTTGGATGATTGTGAGCGCTCTCTTAAATGGTACATGGTTTTTGCCTAAGGCAGGGGTCTCCAAACTTGGCCCTTTATGACTTGTGGACTTTAACTCCCAGAATTTCTCAGCCAGCCATGTTGGTTGAGGAATTCTGGGAGTTGAAGTCCACAAGTCATAAAAGGGCCAAGTTTGAAGACCCCTGGCCTAAGGCATTTAACCAGAGCAGAGGAAGCACAGAACCCAAGTTGGACAATTGCTCTTTTGAGCATCATTCACATGTCAAAGAGGGAGAGGGAGTCTCCCTGGATGTCAACCTTGTCATTCATCTGTAACTGTTCCCATCAGAATAGGTGCTGATGCTAGAACTTCCTGCTTAATTGAATCTTTGCAATTACTAAAGGAAAGAAAGTTGGACTTGACATATACAACATGGAAAATGAGTAAGAAAGGTTTTTATTTAGCCTTCCCCCCCTTTTAAAGTCATGCAACATAATTGCATTCTTTCCACCGCCACCTCTTTATAAAAACCAACTTACATCTTGCACTTTTTGCTTCTTTATTGAAGAATTTTGGTCTGAATGCTTGCCAAGTATTACAGAAGAAAGGGAAGAACAATCAATTGAGGCGAACATTCCTTTGTCTCCCTCAGGATTAGGGACAAATGTGAAGACTCAAATTGTAGATGACAGGTGAGAGCTTATGCGCAAATTTTCTTAGGCACAGGTATAAAATGAAGCTATGTTTTAGAATGTGTTATGCATGCTCTTGTCAAAGAAAAAGATGAAGAAGTTGTCCTTTAAGAGTTAGGAGGCATGCCTGTTATCTTTATAACTGTTGTACGTAGAGTTGGCATAATTGCATCTAAAGCATGCAAATAATTTTATGTTAAATGTTTATAAAAGTATAACACTATAGATCAGACATGTCAAACACAAGGCTCAGGGACCGGATGCGGCCTGAGAAGTGGTTTCATGTGGCCCGCGAAGCCATCCTGGAAACAGTGAGGGAACGGCCCCCGCTGCCTTGGCCCAGGCTGGCTGGGAGCCAATGTACAATTTTGTGATGGCCATCTAAGCTGAAACGCATTCAGTCTTAGCTTTACAAGGTCATCCAGAAACAGTGAGGAACCAGCCCCTGGTGTGTCGGGGCCGCCCCCTGGGTGCATGCTGGGGAGGTGTCACCCTTTGTGAGGAATGAAGAAATGGACCATGCCTTGGCACTTGCCCCGGTCCCACCCCCTTCTGCCAGAGACCCTCAGATCTGTCCCACTTCTACCCAGGCCCCCACAGGCACCCTTGACGCAAACGATGTAGAGCTGGCCATGCCCACCCAATAGGCCACACCCACTCCAACCATGCCCACCCAGTATGTCACACCCACCCTGGCCACACCCACATGGCCCCCAAGGGCAACCACAATGCTGATGCAGCCCTCAATGAGATTGAGTTTGACACCCTTGCTATAGGTTATTCAAGTGCAGGCCTAATATAGCACTCTTGCCCTGTTATGCCTGACAACTGGTTATATGCCACTCAGAGTCACTTTGTGGGAGATGGGTGGTCATATAAAATATACTAGATTAATTAATTAATCTAGTAAACAAAATAAGCTTACTTCCTGAAGGTTTCTATAAAACATGAGTGGGGAATGTCTTGTCTATAGGCATAATTTGGTCTACTAGATGAGCTCATTTATTCCCTGAGACCTTTTTGGATCTCCTTTCTGGAAATGGGAGAAGATGGCAATTGCACTTAGACTTATATATCATTTCACAGTACTCTACAGTCCTCTCTAAGCAGTTTTACAGAGTCAGCATATTTCCCCCAACAATCTGGGTCCTCATTTTACCGACCCCAGAAGGATGGAAGGCTGAGTCAACCTTGAGCCAGTAAGAATTGAACTGCCAAACTGCAGTCAGCAGAAGTAGCCAGCAGTATTGCATTCTAACCACTGCGCCACTACTCATGCCATCTGCGTCAAGATGGCAGAGAAGAGCATAACATTCCTGCAGTTAATTGGAAATCAGCAAATTGCCCATTCATTTTGTGCAGATATGCTTTGTTATTCCTGTCCTAGATCAGTCAGACCTGGAGTTGGCAAAAGACAGAAAAACATGGAAAAGTCCATTGAAGAACTGAAAGTAGATTCTCCAAGAATTGAGATCCAATACCAGGTACCATCAGCTAGGTGGGAAAAAAATGCTGTGGAGAATTTAATAATGGAAAATGAATTGTTTTTTTTTTAATTGTTATAGACCAAATACTGTTTACTTTACCAAAACATCTTGTATCTTGCTGCTGAATAAATAATACTTCTCCTGCTTAGTGACCATCTGTACTACTATAAAACATTTTATTTATTTAATTTATATGCCACCCATCTTACTATCCGAAGTGACGTGCATCTCCTATTATACAGGAGGGACTTAATGGATCCCTCAAATTAATGTCTTTGGGTGACAAGGAAAGAAGGGGAAATGATCTCTCTATAGAATGTCAAGCATATTGATCAAAACAGAAGAAAAATATAGTGGGACTTCAGCTGAAAATCAACAGAGATAGAAAAAAATGAAGAATTATTTTGTTGGATATTAAATAGCAAACATGGAAATGGATGAAAAGAACTAAACAAGGAGCTGTTGGCTGAGTGGATGGGATTAAAAATAAAAGCACTGAATTCCAGAAGGATTATTTGATAAATATGTAAAGGAGTAGCACTGTTATGAAGAATATACAATGGAAACAAATGCTAGTGTCAAAGAAAAAAGGATGGTAAATACGGTGAGAATGATGAAAAATTGTGAGACTTTAGGTACAGATGGTGTAATGTTGACACACACACATGTGATTTAATTATGGAGTGATGGTGTGAAGTTTATATATAAATATACAGCAGTAAAAGTAGTAAGAATGAATGCAAACAACAACAAAAAAAAACCCCAAGGGGATAAAACAAGTAAGGATGTCTGAAAAAGGCAAACTTTAAAGGTTTTAAGTGGAGGCAATTAGCAAAATCTGGGAAATGCAGTGAGACTTTATTCCATGTGGGCAATGTGCCAGCCAGATGCTTATTCTTCAGAATTTCATTGAGAAATTTATGAATATGAGAAAAATAGTGAAGGGTGTGTAGGCCTGAAGTTGCGGGCAAATGTTAGATTGCAAGAGGCAACAAGAAGCGTGGATCTGAAAATCATAAGTATCTAAGATTAAGATTTGACTCTTTGTAAGATGTCTACTAATGATAGGATAATCACTAGGAACATTTTAAGACAGGTAAATGCTGGTAGCAAGGTGGCACATGGTCTGCTGTAAGGAATGATTCCTGAGAGAGCTGAAAATAGTAGCCTAGAAGTAGCATACTTTGGTATATGGAAATAAATGTTGAGTATGAGAGGAGAAATATTTTAAAAACAAGCTGATGCTTTCTAAATGGGGTACATAAGACATATGCAGTAAAACAAAGGCTCAAGAATGAATGGCTGCTAAAAGAACGTGGATTGAATAAAAGTGCATGGTTAGTATGAAAGAAGTATGCTCAGATAATTTGATCATATAGTCGGAATGAATATGAATCAAATTACAGAAGAAAAAGCGAATGGGGCTAGAGAAAGGGGAAAAAATGGAAAAAGTCATATGGATGGCACTGATGAGATCCCAAAAAAAAAAAAAGAAGAAGAAGAAGAAGAAGAAGAAGAAGAAGAAGAAGAAGAAGAAGAAGAAGAAGAAGAAGAAGAAGAAGAAGAAGAAGAAGAAGAAGAAGAAGAGGTGAGACGTTCAAAGAACAGAATCAGTGGATGAGTATGATGGAAGCAAGAATGGTTTGCCAAGATGGAAAAGTATGGAAAGACATGAATGTTCTTAGTTAGCTCAGATTTAGCTAAATTTCTGTTTCCTTTCTACTCTCATACCTTTAATTTCTTTGATTTAATGTTTGTTACTCCATTTTCTGTTATTTGCTTTATGCTGGTTATTCAGAAAGAGACCACATGATGTGTGTACATGTTTGTCATTTGCTTTCAGAGATGAAAATAAGAAAGGGAAAAATATTTGGGCATTGAATAGCCACCTATATCTAGAAATAAAGTTTTAGATGCAAAACATAAATGAATAAATGAAAAGGAGATGAGCTGTTCATTCTGGAATCAGATTTTCTCTCTTTAAGATTGCATGTTTTAATAATGATAAGTACTAGCTAAAATGTTGGCTTATCTATCATTACATTATTTATATTGCTATATTACTTGCAGAATTCAAGTGAGGCAGAGATTACGGATCCAAACTCATTTCTGGAATATCCAGAATGCATTGTAAAGCATGGAACTAATAGAGAAAGTCTTACCAAGAGCCCTACCAAACTACTCGGAAGAGTCAGCTTTGACCACCATAATCTCTCATCTCCTGATCAATGGAAAATAGGAAAACAACTGGGAAAATGCCTGCGATTAGAAAGGAAGGTTATGTTCCCAGATGATAAAAGTACAAATTGTTTTATTTCCAATGAGGTTGTAAAATGTCAGTATAATAAATATGAACCAAGGTCAGAAAGCAGAAAAGAAAGTAACCCTGATTATGATGATGAAGAGATGGTAAGTGAAAAAGAATCTGAACTACCATTTAATTGGTCCAAAAGTTCACAGCAGTGGCATGAACAACTAAGTGAAGTTAAGGCACAAGTGGATGAAAAAAATGACTCTTCGTCTCCTAGTTCCAAAGAACATTCTGGTATAGTTTTCGGTGGATCCACCATTTCTAAGATTCCAGTATGGCTTATGGAAGATTTAGATGGTGATGTATCACAGGTAACAGGAAATTCAAGGAATCCTTCACTAGATGTTTCTGACTTTCAGAACATAGAATGGAAACAGCCTAATCCAGAGGACCAGAGTTCCAAATTCCAGATTATTCAATGTACACAAAGGATTGGGCAGTGCAAAAATAAATGTTATGTTGAAACAGATGAATGTTCAGATACCAAATTAGAAAGGAACCCTGGATTTAAGAAAATCAATGATCAAATCATAAATGTTACAACGAAGCCAGAGATAAATCAAGGGATGACACCTGCTAAATCACAAATGAAGCACCACGACAATGCAAATGCTGGGAAGAGATGGAATGGAAAGTCCCCTTCGAGTGATTCATTTTGCATATCTACTGACAATGATTTGCTTTGTCCGCCCTGTCTCACAAGATGTGGGCTCCATAGAACATCCAAGGATGGGGAACTCTCTGATGGCGATTATGCCACAGATGAGCCCAGTGAAGCTGAAGACTATGTCTTAAAAAGCTGTGGAAAATTGTTCCCCAAGAAACCCAGTGCTCAGGAACTCATGAGCCAAAAGGAAACCCCGCAGACCACAAGCAGCAGTAGCAGTGAATCCAGTCTCAGAGAGGGCTGCTTGAAATATGAAAAGCCTTTCTCTTCCCGTATGGCGTCTCCTTTTCATCCCCAGGAAGCCACAAGAGACCAAAGAGAACCTGAAATACTGATCAAGAGTATTGCAAGCAGTTACGGCGGAGAACTAAATTGGCAGGCGCTTTCTCTGAGAAATGATCTTGTGGCTCGCCTCTTCCCTGTTTTCAAGAGCAAAGCAAATCCAGAACATAAGAAAGGTACTCAAGGTAATTTGAAAAAGATATACTCTATAATACAGTCATCCTATAGGATGCAGGCTGAGGAATTCTGGGAGCTGAAGTCCACTCAGAACAAAGTTGCTGAGGTTGCTTTATACTGAGGTTTAATGTTGGTAGAAGGTTATTAAACTAGGCTGCCACCATTCAGGCAGAGCTTCCTAACATAACCTCCTCTAATCGATGAGCCGAGGTGGCGCAGCAGTTAGAGGGCAGTACTGCAGGCCACTTTAGCTGACTGTGTTCAGCAGGTCAGCGGTTCAAATCTCACCGGCTCAAGGTTGACTCAGCCTTCCATCCTTCCGAGGTAGGTAAAATAAGGACCCAGATTGTTGGGGGCAATGTAATATATATATATACATTGCTTACTGGTGTACACCGCTTAGAGAGTGCTTGCACTTAAAGCGGTATATAAGTCTCATAAATAAATAAATAAATAATCTGTGAGACTGGGAAGCTTCTTTCTGAAGAACCTTTACCTTCAGTTTAGCTTTAGGAAAGCTGGGGTGGGGGTAAGTGAACTTTGAATCTTCTTGTCCCAAAGAACCAGAGTACAGAGGACAGAACTTAGAACAGGGCTTTTCAACCTTTTCACCGATTGTATCACTTTTAGGATATGGCAATGTTTAAGTACAACCTGGCAAGGTGTCAAAAACTTGATGACCCCCCCCCCCCAAAACCAGTTCAAAGTTGCAATTGCACTGAAATGACTTATGACCATTTTTCACACTTATGACCATTGCAGCATGCCCAGGGTCATGTGATTTATATTTGGATGCTTGGCAACTGATTCATATTTATGGTGGTCACAGTGTCCCAGGGTCATGTGATCCCCTTTTGCAACCTTTTGACAAGCAAAGTCGATGGCAGGGCTACTGGTGGCCTAGTGCTAAGGCGGGACTTCCCTCCCTCCCTCTCTCTCTTTCTCATTCCCACCTCCTTCTGAAGGAAGAATTTGAAACCCCTCCCCCCATATTTTCTCTCTTCCATATATTCATCAAACAAGGAAAAGCCTCCAGAGACAGAAAAGACAAACTGCTGAGCGAATTAGCTTAAAAAGGCACATTCCCCTTTAAGAATTAGCTAATGGCTAGAAAGGAAACTTGAGTGCAGCTGGCACTTAAGGAAGAAAAAAAATGTAGTAAGTATTGGCTGCTGGCTAAGGCAGCCTCCCCAAATGGCTCCATTCATAAGTAAAGGAATGCTACAGGCAAAATCCATTCAGGAGAAAAATACTTCAAAATCCCTTGCAGCAAAGCTTACAGCTAACAATAGCAGAGCAATAGAAGCTAACAGGAGATAATCAGCCATCAGCCAAATAGAAATTGCCAAACACTCCTTAAGAACACAAAGCCCACATTGCACAAATCCCAGAACTTCAAAGTCACAAAAGCACATAAGAATTCTTCGACTCTCCATCTCCCTCCCTCCCTCATGCCTCACCTCCAGCCATTGCTGCCTTTTTTCATTCCTCTTGGAGGGCAACTCCTCCCCCACTGCATTTCTTGCCTATTTGCTGCTGCCAGCACAGGTGGCTGCCACAGCAGTTGTAGATCAGCTCATGGCCGGCCTGCTTAATCTCCTCTCCTCTTCCCCCACCACCCTCCTCCTTCTTTCCCTTCAGTGTAGCTAGAGCTGACTCCGACTCTTCCCAAGGTTGCTGCTTTTTTCTCTCTCTCCCTCTCCCGCCCAAATTGCCTCCTTTTATGGCAGACATGTCAAACTCACAACGTCACGTGATGTCGTGAGACGTATCAGGACTATTTTACCATTGCCGGCAATGGGGTGGACGTGGCTCCAGTATGATGAAACCAGCCCGCGGGCTGGCAGTTTGATACTCCTGTTTTATAGCCTCTCCTGTCTCCATCCCCTCCTCCTCCTTTCTCATGTGGGAGGGTGAGCCAGAAGTGAGCCTGGGGTCTTTGCCTCGACCCAGCCACTCTGCAGCTCCAGAGGACTCTTTCACAGGAAGTCCTTGCCTGTGCTGGCTCTTTCCCTCCCCCAGTACACTTGGCTAGGCAGGGCTGTGTACCACCTGCCACTTGTTAATGTACTACAAGTGGTACGCGTACCACTGGTTAAAAGTCCTGACTTAGAAGATCTTAGGCCAGTCCCATATTCACAAGAGGGTAGCTTTGGGTCTGTACAGGCTTGCATGTGAGAAGGGTTTTAATGAAAAATTCCAGTGTTTAGTCTCTGAATGAAGACACGAAGCCAAATTTCTTGGTATAAAAAGGAGTTTATTAGGCATAAAAGGAAAGAAGGAAAAATCAGCACAAGATTTCCAATAAATCAGTTAGATTAACTTAACTGGTTACACATTCTTTCCTTGAATAAGAGGTTTCAGCACATGTTCAGAGTTCATTGCAGAAGATAAAGTTGGAGATCATCTGGGCCTTCTGATTGGATGTTACCAGGGAGGTTCTCCTTGCTGTTACTTTTTTCTTGTGCATTATTCTTATCTTCCTTATAGAAGGTAGGGAGGAATTAAAGGCTAGACTTTTTGGAGAGGCAACCTGTAACTTTGCCCAGTAAATGCACCAACTCTGATGAGTCTAGTCTAGTAGCTAAACTTGATGATCCTTAAAGCAGAGATTAAACTATATATTCTGATTTTTATCAAGAAAATCAGAGAGGACTTTTAAAATAAATAAATAAACAGGAGCTGAATTCCATCTGCTTAGAGCTTCCAGCATAATACAATTCATTGTGTCATACCACAGGATAGGGATTTGTTGTAGATGGTTTATAATTGTTTGAGATGCAGCTCTGGATGCACTAATTCTTTGTATCTTTTATTCTATTAACCAATAAGGACAAGAGGAGAGATAAAAAGATAATTCTCTTGGTTTCTCTCTTTGTCTTTTCTTTTCTTTGTATAATTAAATTGTTTCCTACGGAAAAAAAATAGTTACCTCCATCCTCTTTTCTCCCCACTATTAGTGAGGGGAGGATGCTCAGAGAGTGTCCTTCTGTCTAAGCATATAACCTCCTTAATAAAATGAATTAAACTTTTCAGAGTTTAAGCACTGGATATTTTTGTTGATTTTCACTGAACTTGGTACTTCTCACCTATACTCTGTTAGATAAAGGTCTATTGAATGATCTAGAGGATTAAGGTTAAGTTAACATGTTCCCTTCAATTTTAAAAAGGCTATGATAGGAAGAACCATCAAAATAGCATTTAGATGACCATTCCTCTAAAAGTTGATTCAAAATTGGGTGACTTTCATTGAAAGTGGGAGTGGGAAATTAAGGGGAAGATAAATTGATTATGCATATGCAGTTTACATATGATACCAATTACAAATATCTTACCAATTAAAATTTATAATGTTTTAAAAATACACTGTGTTTGTTGAAACCTTTTCTGGAATTCCCTGAAAGTCTTTGATTGTGAGAGTTTGACGATTTCTTGCTTAGTGGTTTTTAAAATCATGATGGAATTTGATGAGAAATTCATTTTCATGGCATGGTCCCATGAATAAGGTGAACACTAGATGGCAGTAAAGAGACACAGAAATCTAGTTGCCATCCCCCTCTTTTTTTGGCAGCCTAATTCTGACATTCCTAATACTGATACAACTTGCCAGTACCAATGAAAGTGTCTGCACATCCCAAATACAACTTCAGTTCTGCTTTATAGAATGTAATCACCTGCTCTGTAACTAATGATTAATGGGCTCTACCTAAGAGGTTTGTTTTGGAACCCAGAGAGTTTTTATTTCACCCCTGCTGCCAGTTGAATCCATAAATCACATGTGAGCTTAATATGTTATATGTACTGAACTGGAATTTCAGTTTTTTTCCCCATGTAATATCTTTTGGTCATTCTGATCCCTTGTTTCTTAACTTCTCAACTTTAACAGGTGTGGATTTCAATTCCCAAAATTCCCCAGCTAGCATGGGGAATGAAAAGGGTTTCATGATACTTCCATAACCTTACTTGACTATCTTGTTAATACACAGTAATAGCGGTATAATGACAAGAATTTCTTTCTAGAGCAAGCTCCAAAGAGGCAAATAGCCAAGCCAGAAGAACAGAAATGGGAGGATCCTGTCAGCCACAGAGAAACCTCTCTGTTAGCTCAAATGAAAGATGAGCAAACAAAAGCAATGGATTTTCTCAGGTAAGGATATTTAGGATAAAAGTATAAATCTTCTCTCTCTCTCTCTCTCTCTCCCTCTCTCTCTCCCTCCCTCTCCCTCCCTCTCTCTCTCTCTCTCTCTCTCTCTCTCTCTCTCTATATATATATATATATATATATATATATATATATATATATACACATACATAAACTGTTTGTGTGTACCGTGTTTCCCTGAAAATAAGACCTATTCCTAAAATAAGCCCTAGCTTTCTTTTTATGCCTGTGCCTTATATAAACCCTACTCCCAAAATAAGCCCTAGTCAAGTCCCTACCCATTCCATCCCACCATCTGGTTGCATGAGGTGGGGCTAGTGCAGACATAAAAATCAAGCTAGGGTGGGGTTGAGGGTGGAGCTTCCCCATGCGCTCCACACCCGCTTACCTCAGGACCACCGAAGCCAGGCCTCCCGTGTCCTGACCCTTGCCTTGCCTCATGCAGCAGCACCAACAGTCCCATCCAGCAGGAGGCCACATGGCCGCGGCCAGCCCACTTCTTCAACCACTTGCCATTGATCGCACGCGTCACCCCTGGCCTCTGTTTTGCTGGCAGAGGCCTTTCCTGCCAGTGAAATGGAGGCCGGGGTGACGTACACGAGCAGCGGCAAGCAGCTGCAGAAGTGGGCTGGCGATGGCTATGCAGGCTCCTGCTGGATAGGGCTGTTGGTGCCGCTGTCATGAGGCAAGACAGTGGGAAAAGAAGACACCCCTGAAAATAAGCCCTAATGCCTCTTTTGGAGGAAAAAATATAAGACTGGGGGTATTATTTTTGGGGAAACGGGTATGTATATGTGTTTATATATGTGTGTGTATATACATGTGTGTATGTGTATATATATATGTGTGTGTGTATATCTATATATCTATACACACATGTATTTGCACCTTTATAAATTTATAAAAGAGATTGTCCAACCATTTGTCTGAAATCTCCTGCTTGAGTAGAAAGTTGGATTAGAAAACCTTTAAGGTCCCTTCCAACTCTTTTGTTCTGTTTTTCTGATACTAGTTCTAGCAAGGAAACAATAAAAATATACTGGTAAAAACAATGAGGAATAAGAGAAAAGGTTAAACATTGTACAATGTTCCACATTTGCACTCCTGACTGGAATCTCATCAGACCTATTTATAACTCTGAAATTAGTATTTAAAATATTTATCTGTTTGCCTGTTTGTTGTTAAGCAAATGGGTCAGATGGCAAGGGTTGAAAACAGTAGGCGTATTCTTAAGGGAGAATAATAGAAGAGTTTAATGTGAGATTAAGTATTTGAAATCTGAGTACACGTCCTTAGTAGAGAGAGATAAAGGCAGATATCTTTAAAATTAAACAATGAATAAGAAGAAACTGCTGGATTGGATTTCAGCTCCTGGATCGCAAAAATGCTATTTGAAGCCTAGTGAAATAGTTTTTAATCATTTCCTGAAAGTCAGCTAATCTAGAAAGATGAGTTAGAACAGACTGACAACTCCAAATATTGAGTAATTTCAGAATTATTGATTAGATTAGGCTGTGAACTGAGCATTTACAGCCTCCCATTTAGAGATCCAGCTATCCAGCAAGATCTGTAATTCAGAGACAGAAAACATTCTTGGCATTTAGGCTGTCCTTGGTTCACTTCTTGGTATTTCTACTTGAAAAACTCTGAAAGCAGTTGACGAGATCTTTATTTAGATCCCGCAAAGCCATTTCCAGTGTGCATAGATAGGGCTGGGTAAACCAAAGATTGGATTTACTAATTTCATACATTTCTTTTGTGATATACCAATCCCGAAATTTATCTGAGTTGTTGATCAAGGCCAAATTGTCCAAATTATTGTTTGTATCATTGATATGCAGCTTTGTCTCTGATGGAGGGGAATATTTGTAGATTAGGATTGAACTGTGGGTCCTTGATGTTCTCTGAGTTTGGTTGTTTTCTTGCAGCGTTTCGTTAAGTAGCATTTAGGTAACAAACTAAGTAATAACAACAGTGCCAGAAGGGAGTGAGGCTTGTTCTCATTTTATATACTAATGCAGTGGTTCTCAACCTTTTTAATGCCGCAACCCCGAATTGGTCATAAATTGAGGACTACTCAACCGGTCGTAAGTTGAGGACTACTCAACCGGTCGTAAATCGAGGACTACTCACCTGGTGCAGCACCGTTTGCAGAATGGGACTTTTGGCAGGCTCAGCAGGGCGGAGACAGCCTGGACAATTCCTATTGGCTTTTGAAAGCCAATAGAATTAGACTCTATTCAAGAGAGTCTATTCTATTGGCTTTCAAAAGCCAATAGAATAAAAGGGAGTAGCACAGCTAAGGAAAAGGGGAAAAAAATGGTGGACTGCGTTGTTTGGCAACCCCCGTGAAATGGTTGTTCGACCCCAAATGGGGTCCCGACCCATAATTTGAGAACCACTGTGCTAATGGCTTGCCCTTCAAGGTGGGTGGGAGTGATCTTGGTGGCTCCCTGATTAGGCTGTTGTTTATTGTTAGCTTGTTTGTCTGGCTTGATAGTTTCTTGATTGGGGTATTGTTTACTTCTTGATGGTGGCCTAGTGTTAATCTAGTGTTAATCTAATGTTAATCTGTGCTTATCTGGATGTTGGTTGCTAATGAGGAGGTGTTTGGGTCTTTTTGTTTCCTTTTTGGCTTTCAGTTGTATCTTTTGTAGATGTATTTTGTAAATGATTATGTGTAGATGTTGCTTATCTATATGTGCCTGTTGATGGTAGATTTGTCTGAGCTTTGGCTGTCTTTCTGTGCATACCTGATTACAATAGCAGTGAATGGTGATTTAAATGTTCTTCTTGGAACTTTTTTGTTTAAATCAAAGGGGATCTGATAGTTGTCTGGTATTTGCTCTTATGTCTTTTTTTTCCTTGTATTTTATTTTGCATGGATGATAAAGCTTCTGGGGAAGTCCCTGGCATTGCTGACCCAGTTTATTCAGGTTCCAGCCATCCACAATTAAATGGAGGAGGCAAGGGGAGCCATTGTTGAATGCTTGTCTTCTTCATCATATCATGTGTTTTTTTCCCAGCAGAAGACAAATCAGCCAGTATGATGCTGTCAAGACTCACTCATCACATCTCCTGGAAGAATGTAAGAGTCAAGAAACTTGGAAACTTTCCAGAGAAAAACCAGAATGTCAGACGCCTGTGCCAGCTATTGAAAAAGAGGAAGAGTCTGAACAAATAAGAGTAGGTGGCATCTTTTTGCGTGTAACTATACTGGAATCCTCAGTTCACTTTTCAAATGAGAATATAGAACAGATAATTAGGGAATTCCCTTGACATGATGGCAGTTTGATTTAAAGGAGAAAAGCAAAATGACTTGAGAGGAAAATATGGTCCCCAAAACTAATGGCTTTGTTTATTTTTTAAAAAATAAGAATCTCTCCCAGCTTGACACCTTCCTCATCATCCGTAATTGCCCATCTGATATGGACAAAGATTAAGATCTAATGTAAATACTCCGGAAATCGTAGGCGCTCCATCACTGGAGATTTTAAAGAAGGGATTAGACAGTAACTTGTCTGAGATGGTATAGGTTTTCCTGCTTGAGCAGGGGACTGGACTAGAAGACCTCCCCTCCAGCTTCTATTCTATTCTATTCTATTCTATTCTATTCTATTCTATTCTATTCTATTCTATTCTATTCTATTCTATTCTATTCCATTCCATTCCATTCCATTCCATTCCATTGTCTTCCATCAGAAATGAGTCATTCTCTTTTTTTCCCCTTGAAAACAATCTCTGCTTTCTAATGGCAGATGTTGAAGAAGCAAATTGCAGGCCTACAGGAGGAGTTCAGGAGAAACAAGATCCACTGGCAAGCTGCCCACAGCAGGCTAAGGAGTCAAGTGGAATTACTCACCAAACAGAACCTGGCGCTCCAGGATGAATTTGGAATCTCTGAGCATCAGAAGATGGAAACCCAGAGAAAACATGGAGCAGTGGATGTTATTAACAGAAGATCAGAAACACCGGTACTATAAACAAGACTTTTATTTGAGTTTAATGCCTCAACTCCCTTCCCCATGCTTGCTTCAAAGTAAAGACTAGGGGTCTTGCAAAATATTCCATTGGTAACAGATTATTCTCTAGTACAGTGCTGTTCAAACCAGCTTCAGAACTCCACCAATGATATCTTGCAATCCATCTAACCAGCATATCAATTCTTAGGGAGGTGTTAGTGGTATTGGAGCAGGTAACAAGCTGGGATCTATTTCATATGTCTGCCAGGATAAGAAGCTAGCCTTTTCTTTTCTCACCAAGGAGTTGGCTGCTACACATGTGGCCTTAGCTTTGTTTGTTTGTTTGTTTTTCCAAATGCAGGTGTATTGAGAATCACTACTGGCTGTATTTCACTCATTTAAACCATTTTTATTGTTAATGAAGCATTTCCTCCCCAGCTTTCTGCAGCTATCTTGAGAGGGACTTCCTCCCAAGAGTCTGCAGAAGAGAGAACATTGCAAGATAACCACAAGAGTCTCATTGATGTCCAAGTAAGAAGGAAAATATCATTTGATGATTTAGCTCATAAGGATAATGCCCAGGTAAGTCATGTAATCATGGTGATGGACAAAAAAAAAAAAAAAGGAAAAAATGTTTTCAATCTATAAGGAACAGGCACAATTTGCATTGTATTGTAGCTGGACTATGGAGGCAGAGGCTCAAATTCCTATATGAAATGAAAGCTGATGTGGTCCAAGGGTTAATATACTAAGCTAGGTATAACAAGATCTTAATTTGAATCTGGCTGCTTCTATGACCTCATCAGGAATCCTTGTTTCCCTCTTAGCCTTAATTTAACCATCTTTAATACGGTTTTCTATAGAAGGGGCTATTTTTATTCACCCTGATGTGTTGGGGTATAATTCACAAAGGCCACTCTGGCTGGTAGTTTTTGGGAATTGTAGTTCCAGGATACTTGGAGGGCACTAGGATAGAATGTTTACTTGCCAGTTGTAAAGCTTACAGGGTATGGTTAAGGGCACTGAACTATAAAAAACACAATATAAATAGACGGTCATCATTGTCATCATGGACTTCTATTATCTGAACTGTTATTTCTTAGTTGGACTTTTTTCTAATAAGGACCACAAAAGGTAACTTCTTGTAACTGTTTCTAATGTCTTTTAGGCAACCAGAAGGACATTGCTGAAGTCTGAGTCACAGAAAACTGCAAGAGGAGAACAAAGAACAAGGAGCTCATCTAAAATGCTTAATAATAGAAGTTTAACCCCTACTGGTCAGAGGACACCTCCTCCAGCACCTTTTCAAATTCAGAAAGTAATGTGGATTCCCTGAATAGACCTTTTTCTTTAGCATTTCTGTGTAGCCAACTTTGTCAGATTTCTTTGCAGCATGCAACTTTGTTTAAAGAAAACCAAGGAAGGAAGGAAGGAAGGAAGGAAGGAAGGAAGGAAGGAAGGAAGGAAGGAAGGAAAGCAAGCAAGCAAGCAAGCAAGCAAGCGAAATTTAGATAAAGCTTGTGTATTTTCCCTAGGCAAAGAATCAGTTCGAAGTAATAGTTTGTGAGTCTAGTGCAACAGTCTAAGGTGCTTGTTTATTCATTTCTTAGTAGCTATATTTATTTATTTATTTATTTATTTATTTATTTATTTATTTATGAGACTTATATACCGCTTTAAGTGCAAGCATTCTCTAAGCAGTGTACACCAGTAAGCAATGTATATATATATATATATATATTTACATTGCCCCCAACAATCTGGGTCCTCATTTTATCATCTCTGAACAATCTGAGGACATCTCCCCAGGTTACCACCTTTCCTATGCAATGATCATTCCAAAGCAATTAAAAAACAATCTTGAACACAGGTAGAAAACATGTCATGAGCCCATCATTGCTACTCCAGTTGATCCATTCAAGAGTTTATGGATTGTAAATTCAAGGAGTGCTGTACCCCGAATTGCCACCAGTAATTCAACAAATAACAAAACAAAGGAATAATAATAATAATAATAATAATAATAATAATAATAGTAATAATAATAATACATTCTACCTCAACTGAATAGGAAATGAAATAAACTATTACTACTCCTCTCTCCTTCCACGTTTATAGTTTCTGTCATGTATTTGCTTATTTTCAAAACACTACAGAGTTTCTTATGGTGGGATACCTGTAAATGAATGTAAAATTCTCTTTCCTTTTGCATTTTGCAACCTGCAGCGGTGAAGTGATTGATAGCTTGCTGTAAAATTGCAACCAAGCATTTTTTTCAGTAGCTATAATCCTGGTTCTGTGTTGTGGGAGGAAATATATTTTCAGCAATGCCTACAATAAGACACTGATGTTCTTGGGCTAGTCTGGAGTGGGCAGCTTGAGTCCAAGACAAAGGCCACAAGGCCATGGAAGAATTCTCTGCAGTGTCAAAACCAGAAGCTCAACAGAGTTTGAGCTCTGAAAAGCAAATGCCAGCTTTGTTGTCCTTTCAGCTAAACCTGTTCAAGCTTAATGTTTTTGAGAGATGAGTTCCAAAGTGAGCAATTCTTTGTGCTGTCACCAAATATGATTCTTTAGGGGTCCTTAGCTGTATGGGAAGTTTTTTTTGCATTCAAACATAAATAGAACACCTCATTATCTTTAAGATCTTATTGCTCAGACTATTTTGATTAGCAGCTGCATGTACAAAGATAGCTTGTCTGCAGATGTTGAATGTAATGCCAGAATGCCATCACGCTGTGCCCTTCTTCCAAGCTTATGGATTCTAATTAACTAGCTGTTTTTGATTTTTATTTCAGACATCTTGAGAATAGTATAGGTAGTCCTCAGTGTACGACCACTACTGACCCAGCATTTCTGTTGCTAAGTGAGACACATGTTAAGTGAATTTTGCTGCATTTTATGACCTTTCAGGCCAAAGTGGTTAAGTGAATCGCTGCAGTTGTTAAGTTAGTAACAACTGGTTGTTAAGCAACTCTGGCTTCCCAATAGACTTTGCTGGTCAGGAGATTGCAAAAAGGGATCACATGATCCCAGACACTGCAACCTGTCATAAATATGAGTCAGTTGCCAGGCATCTGAATTTTGAACACATGACCAAGGGGGATGCTACAACCGTTGTAAGAGTGAAAAATGGTCATGTCAGTTTTTTAATACTGTAACTTTGAACAGTCACTACATGAATTGTTGTACTGTATGTTGAGGACTACCTGATACACTGATAGGGTTGGAGAGTATCATAAGCTTTTCTAAGTGGCTGGCTTCTAGACGTATGGATAAAAATTCAAAAAGAGGAGGAAAACTAGGAAGATTATTGCCTGCTTTGACTGAGGCACTTCTTTATTGGCTTCATCCCTCCTATTTCCGCAGCATCTTTGCACTGCTGCACGAGTGTTCTCCCCTGCTTTCTTCCTCGTTGTAGACCAGGGGTCTCCAACCCCCGGTCCGTGGACCAGTACCGGGCCGCGGCATGCCAGCACAAATAAGGAAAGCCCCATCCACAGGATGCAGGCAGCACACAAAACCACGCCCCCTCTGGTCCACGGAAAAACCTCTGTCCCTTTAACTGGTCCCTGGTGCCCAAAAGGTTGGGATCCTCTGTTGTAGACCACCACCCCACCTTGAGCCAACCAGTGTCCTTCCTCTGGCCAGTCAGGGAGCACAAAAGTGCCCCATCCCAATGTTGGCTCTTCCCTCACCATGTTTTTTTTTATTAAAGCTGAGAGAAACGTTGGCCTGCCCTTCTGCTGAGTGACACAGCAACCTCTCTGAGCACTTGGGGAGGGAGGGAGGGAGGGAGGGCAGGGTGAAGACACCACGGTGTCGCCATGCCAGGATGACAGCAAAGGGCAGAACATCTAAGCTGCAGAAGCAGGTTAAGGCAAGAGTTCTAAACAATGGATTCACCTGCCTTGAAGATCCAGAGGAAACCTGGTAAAACTGTATTTGTGTCATTTTCTCTAGAACTGAAGCTCTCTACATAAGCCTCAGGGGCATGGTGCCAGTTTCTGATTGGCACAGCCTCATTGTGGAAAGGTCTTTAGGATCTGTTTGTTGGGTCCTCAATATAGAGGGAAATAACACAAAAGTCTTCCTTTTTGGAATATATCTTCTGATCGTCTATAAAACCCCCAATATCTGCATGATTAGAACAGCTTTATCCTACCTGATAAAATAGTTGGGAAACAACTTTAAGAACTGAATATTCTGGCTGGGACTTTGAGAACATATCACACTGAATAATGGTAATATAACTACTGTTGTTAATTTTGTGTCAGCCCTGCTTTCACTGAAAGTGGACAACTCTTTATACATCTAGACCAGACATGTCAAACACAAGGCCCGGGGGCCAGATGCGACCCGTGAAGTGGTTTCATGTGGCCCACGAAGCCATCCTGGAAACAGTGAGAGAACGGCCCCCTCTGCCTAGGGCCTGGCCCAGACCAGCCAGGAACCAATGTAAAATTTTGTGGTGGCCATCTATGCTGAAACGTATTCAGTCTTAGCTCCATAACCCCCCCCCGCATGGCCTGAGAGGAACAGTGAGGCTCCTCCAGTGGACCATGTCTTGGCACTTGCCCTGGTCTCACCTCCTTCTGCCAGAGACCCTCAGATCTGTCCCACTCCTGCCCAGGCCCCCACAGGCACCCTTGACGCGAACAATGTAGAACTGGTCACACTCACCCAGTAGGCCACACCCACTCCATCCATGCCCACCCAGTAGGCCGCACCTACCCTGTCCACACCCACCCGGCCCCCCAAGGGCAACCGCAATGCTGATGCGGCCCTCAATGAAATTGAGTTTGACACCCCTGATCTAGACGTTTCAAGTAAAAGTGTATGCAAAAATGTTTTTATTTGTTAAAAAATTGTTTCTTTGCTCTAGGCCTCCCCTCGGTTCACTTCTGACCAACAACAAAACCATGGAAGAAACACACCCATATCGGTGTCTAACCGGTGCATAAACAAGAATACTGTTCCATCCTTGTATGTAAAAGGTAAGATACTGTATGTGTAAAAAGGAGGCATCTAGTAATTGAAGAGTGGATTCCTTTTGCTAGCTAACAGCAACAGACTGCATTGGTTTAAAAATGGGTTCTGAATGATCTGTGCTTTACTGTGTAAGTCGCTAAGCTTTTTAACCTATCGATATTTGAATTCCTTTAGGCGTGTGCTCTTCCACCTCAGGTACTTCAGAAGATGCAGCATTTTCAAACAGCCTAAATACTGACATTTTAAACTCCACACCCTTAACTGATGTGGAACTCCAGGTATGTTTACATACAAATATTAAACACTATCTTTAAATATGGAGAATGTTTCCGTAATTCTGCTTTAAAATAACACCCTCCAAAACCAAGGGATATGCTTCTTTTCCTCAAAAGGTCAAATCAAGGTGGGTTTCTCATCCTCTCAAGTGATTTAGTTGCTTAATGTCTCTGCAGATGATGGAGAATGTTGACCATAAAAGGGCTCAAAGGTTCAAGAAGGCCTCTAGGCCACAGAGTGTCCCTGCAAATGGAAGGAAAACACCTGAAGGCAATCTTTCAACATTGGAGAAGACTGAAAAAAAGGTTAGGGCCCCTAAGGATTCATCTGTTACATTTCGTTCTTATGCATCTATTGTCAAATCAGCATCTTTCCTGGGATGATGGATATATTTGGAAGGAGGGTGAAGGCTCGTCCTCTGAGCTTGTGAGTTGGTTTCTGAATGTTTTGTTACCAGGCTCGGTAACATCTTCAGAGGCGTTTAGGGGATGTCTGTGTCAGTGCTCTTCTGTTTATAAGGGCTTCAGGTGTGGGTGTGTCAAGTGAGGGTCTTGTGATGGGTCAGATGTGAATCATCAGAGAGGCTTGTGATGGGTCTTGTGGTGGGGAGGTTACTTCAGGTCAGGTCATTAGAGGGTGTGAATAATCAGTGGGTCTGGAGTGAGTCAGCAATGGGAGGCTGGTGAGGGGTCTTGTGATGGGGAGATTACATCAGGTCAGGGTCATTGGAAGGTGAACTGCTGAGGAAGGGGAGAGAGGGCTTGCATGAGTTGGTTGTGGCTTGGTACTGTCTCCTGTTGGCTGTGCAATTGATTTGGATTCTGAAGGGTTCATAGGCTAGTTGTAGATCAATGTATCTGTTGATGGAATTCCTTGCAGGCTTCGATGAACTAGCCTGGTAACGAAATGTTCGGAAACCGACGCACAAGCTCGGAGAACAAACCTTCACCTTCATCCACAGTTTTTCTGTGTTAGTCTTATATCAGGTTTGCCTATGATTTATTGTCTTTATTTCCTCCACCTCCTTTTGGGGAAATATTTTGTCCTTTGGATATTGGTTTTGGTAAAATAAGTTATTCTTCCCAAATTCATTCATGTTTAATTGCTGATGGGTTTTTTCCCCCCAAAGCCAACATTACTCAGAAGAGCATCATCCTGTATTGAAAGCAAGGTTGGTGGAGAAGTGAAAGAAGAAATTAAGTACCTAGATGGAAAGGTAAGGCATTTTAGGTGTATATATAAAATCAATCAACGTTATACATCTCTCTCTCTCTCTCTCTCTCTCTCTCTCTCCCTCCCTCCCCTCTCTCTCTCATCTCTCTCACACACACATGAACACACATACATAAAGACACACACACATACACACACCTGCTCAAGATATTTACTGAAATCCTAAATCATTGTTAACTGGACATAGACTACAACGAGACAAGGTACCTTTCTTCACTGCTACCATATCTGTGCGTGGTTGATACTGACATCAACTGTTATTCTCTTTCATCTATGAGACCAAGAGGAATAGTGAAGTTTGTTAGTGCAAATCACAGACTTAACTGTGAAGTCTGTGTGTATGGTATTCCCGAAGATGCTTTCAAAAAAGGTAACTGGATTTTATTGATTTTTCTTGACAACATTCATTCCTCATCCAAGATGGTTGGTTCTAACTGGTGGGAAGTGTATAGGATTAAGATCAAATCAAGAAAGTCCAGTTGCCTTTTTGAAAGTACCATTGGGACAACCATGACCTGGATGACTAAGAACCTCCATAGATGTGTCTATGGTATATATGCGCATGGATATGATTCATTCTGTGTCTTCATCCTCCCCATTTCAAATGTCTCCCCCATCTTCACTCCTCTGTTGCTTTTTGACTTTTATGGTGGTTCAAAATGTATCCCATCCATTTTGAGCTACAAACAAAGAAAAGAATGTGGGCCCAAAGAAAAGAATGTAATATGCATCAGGGAAACTGCAGGTGAAGAAAGATCTGAAGCTGTTTAAGATAAAAGATGTAGGGACTTTCAATGTGGGTATTGTGACAGGAAGGACAAGAAGGCCTGGAGGAACATTGTTCATCGGGTCGCGATGGGTCAGACACGACTTCGCAACTAACAACAACATTGTGATTAGCTTCAGAACAATGCAGGTTCAATTTGCTGGATAAAATGGAACTGCCTTTTATACATAATCTTAATTTGAGATTGTACCGGGTGTGCTGCGCAATTAGTTTCATTTGGCACATGTTCTGAAATATTTATTTGTTGGAAGTGTGTTCCCCATCTGCTCTCTGAGAGGTCTTGCATGATCTCCTACGTGCTCCTTCTTCCCATACAGCTGGTTTGGGTACAAGGGGAGTCACATAATGCGAAAATTAAACTATTACAGGCATATGTCTCTGCCATATGGCAATTCATCAACGTGCAAATTGGAGCACCCCATGCAGGACTGGAAGTCTCCAAGGAGATGCAGATTATGCTGCTTGTAGAGAAATTGAATTTATAATGCAATTTGTGCCAGACATGAATCTAATAAAATCAGCATTTGTGACTGGCAGCAGGATTCTTTCTTTCCACTGTAAAGCCTTTTGAAGAAACCTTGAGATTGTTGTTCATACATTACTGAAAGATATTGAAACGAGTAATACAAATAGAGAAGGATACCTTCTTGGTCTCTGTGTAAATTTTGTCAGGGTGAATGCAGCATAGAAGTACTGTAAATGAATGAAAGAGAATTTACATACATGTGAATAAAGAGATACACTTATTGTAACCTGCTTTTTCCAGCACTCATATGCAACTATTTAACAGCCAATTTTGTTTGCAAGAGAACCAAACACTATCTACTAGTAGAGACATGATCTTTTAAGAGTGATGTTTGTCCATACAAGAAAGGAACAATGTGTATTCTCAAACAACTGATCTTTGCTTCAAAGGTGAAGCAGCTGTTTACCGATGGACGCAGAATTACTACATACCCCAATGGTACAAAGATGGAAATTAGTACTGATAAAAAGACAGCTACTGTTACTTTTTACAATGGCGATATTAAGAAGATCTTAGCAGATCAGACAGTGGTGAGTATGTTTGTTTCTATCTCCTTGAAAGCTAAATTTTTAGCAGTGCTGAATTCTGAATGATTAAGCTTGAGAAAAAAGGCGGTAAATAGGAGGCCATGTCATTTTGTTACAGCAAAATATGAACACATTTATTCCATAATAAGCTCATTTCAATAATGCATAAGGCTAAAACATCTGAAGAATGGTTGCAGGAATTGAGTATGTCTAGCTCAGGGGTCTTCAAACTGGGACCTTTTATGGGTTGGGAACTTCAACTCCCAGAATTCCTCAGCCAGCGTGCCTGGCTGAGGAATTCTGTGAGTTGAAGTCTACAAGTCATAAAAGGGCAAAGTTTGAAGACCCCTGTGCTAGGCAATCTCTAATGGTACAATTAAAGATAGCATCTTTGGTTGATCAAGCTGCAAGACAAGAGTACAACAGAGTGCATGGCATAGTGCCATAGAAATAGAAGAGAACCAAGAAGGGCCAAACATTTGTGCAATCAGGGCACCAACATAACACAAGGAAAGAACAGATGCCATCCAGCTAAATAGCAGCTTGGCTGAGGTATTCTGGGAGTTGAAGTCCACAAGACATAAAAGGGCCAGGTTTGAAGACCCCTGGTCTAGTTTAATGAAAAGAAGGACCAGGGATGACATGAAAGCAGTTTTCCAATATCTAAGGAGCTGCCACAAAGAAGAGGGGGGTCAATCTATTCTCCAAAGTGCCTGAAAGCAGGACAAGAAGCAACAGATAGAAACTAATCAAGGAGAGAAACAACCTAAAACTAAGGAGAAATTTCCTGATAGTTAGAATAATTAATCAGTGGAATGATTTGCCTTCAGAAGTTGTGGGTGCTCCAACCCTGAAAGTTTTTAAGAAGAGATGGGACAACCATTTGTCTGAAATGGTATAGGGTTACCTGCTTGAGCAGGGGGTTGGATTAGAAGAAACTGAATGAAACCCTTGAATACCTTGAACCAAAGAGTAGGTCAATTCAAGGCCTGCAAATGTAGCTTAAAGAAAAATAACACCAAGCTGGAGTTTAGTTACAAGAGTCTAATAATTAGAATTAAGGAACTTAAAGAACAAGTAGGTCAAGAATACTACAATATAGACTTGAATGCAACTCATAACATTTCCACATTTGCTAATCTGTCTAAAGTTCTGCAAGCTCTTTGTTTTAACTGTTTTGGTTAAGGTGCTTTTCCAAAGCGCTTGAAGGCAGGACAAGAAGCAACGGATGGAAACTAATCAAGGAAAGAAGCAACCTAAAACTAAGGAGAAATTTCCTGATAGTTAGAATAATTAATCAGTGGAACGATTTGCCTTCAGAAGTTGTGGGTGCTCCAACCCTGAACGTTTTTAAGAAGAGACTGAACAGCCATTTGTCTGAAATGGTATAGAGTTTCCTGTCTGAGTAGGGAGTTGGACTAGATGACGTCCAAGTCCCTTCCAACATCATCATCATCATTATTATTATTATTATTATTATTATTATTATTGATCATCACACAATCTTCTTCTTCTTCTTCTTCTTCTTCTTCTTCTTCTTCTTCTTCTTCTTCTTCTTCTTCTTCTTCTTCTTCTTCTTCTTCTTCTTCTTCTTATTATGGATCATTGCACAGTCAGCCAGATGTTGAGACTGGATTTGGCATTTTGTCTACCTATCGAGTCCTTACCCAGGACCTGGGATAGGCAGATGTGTATTACAGATATCGTCGCAGGATGGAAGCAGTTCCTATTATTTTTATTTTTATTATTATTATTTTTATTATTTTTATTATTATTATTATTATCGATCATCGCACAGTCAGCCAGATGTTCAGACTGGATTTGGCATTTTGTCTACCTATCGAGTCCTTACCCAGGACCTGGGATAGGCAGATGTGGATGTTTGATGGTATTACAGATATCGTCGCAGGATGGAAGCAGTTCCTATAAGGCTGCCTTTTGCAATTGACTAATAGCGAATTTGTCAATGCCAATGGTGTTCAAGTGGTGCTCCAGTTGTTTTGGGATTGCACCCAAGGAGCCTATGACTATTGGTACTACCCTTGCTTGCTTTTGCCACAGTCTTTCTATTTCTATTTGTAGGTCTTTGTATTTTGTTATCTTCTCCAGTTCTTTCTCTTCTATTCTGCTATCTCCAGGCACTGCCACATCCACTATCCAGACTTTTTTGTCTTTCTTATCGACAATTGTTAAGTCTGGGGTGTTATGTTGCAGGTGCTTGTCTGTTTGAATTCTGAAGTCCCAGAGCAGTTTAATTTTATCATTTTCTATGACTTTCTCTATTTTATGATCCCACCAGTTTTTGCTTACAGGCAAATGATATTTTTTGCAGATCTTCCAATGCACCATTGTTGCTACTTTGTCATGCCGCTGCTTGTAATCAGTTTGTGCAATCTTCTTGCAACAGCTTACCAAGTGGTCCACTGTTTCTTCAGCTTCTTTGCATAGGCGGCACTTACTGTCTGTTGCTGTCTTCTCAATTTTGACTTTGTATGCATTTGTCCTTAAGGCTTGGTCTTGTGCAGCCAGAATTAGTCCCTCGGTCTCTTTCTTCAATTTTCCTGCTCTTAGCCATTGCCAGGTTTTATTGTTATCTGCTTTCCCAGCTATTTTTTTCATGTATTGGCCATGTAGTGCTTTGTCTTCCCATGCCTCTATTCTGTTCTTCATTTGGTCTTTCTTGTAGGCCAGTTTGGTCTCTCCAGTAGTTAGTAAGCCTTCCTGATATACTAATTTCAGTGCATCTTCATCATTGTTCTTCAGATATTCTTCCAAAGCCATTTTTTCTTCTTCAACCATCTGATGTACTTGTAGCATTCCACGCCCACCTATTTGCCTTGGTAGATAAAGTCTATCAATGTCACTGCGTGGATGAAGGGCATGATTCATTGTCATTATTTTTCTGGTCTGCCTATCCATTGCTTTTAGTTCTGCTTGAGTCCAGTCCACTATTCCAGCTGTGTACCTAATGACTGGGATTGCCCAGGTGTTGATTGCCTTTATGGTATTTCCTCCATTGAGTTTGGATTTAAGATCTTCTTCACTCTCTTGATGTATTCACCTCTAATCTTTTTCTTGACTTCAGTGTGCTTGATGTTGTCAGCTTGAAGGATACCCAAGTATTTGTAGTACTCTTCCTCATCCAGACTCTTAATGTTATTTTCGTGGGGCATCTTGATTCCTTCAGTTTTCATTATTTTTCCTTGTTTGATAGTAAGTGTGGCACATTTGTCCAAGCCAAACTCCATTACAATATCTTGGCTATATATACGGACAGTGTTGAGCAGCGATTCTATTTCAGATGATGTTTTTCCATACAGCTTCAGATCATCCATATAAAGGAGGTGGGATAGTCTGGCAGATGTTTTTGATGTTTGATAGCCATGTCCTGAGTTATTCAGTATTGTTGACAGAGGAAACAGTGCAATGACAAATAGTAATGGTGATAATGAATCTCCTTGAAATATTCCTCTCTTGATATTAACCTCTCCCAGCCTCTCACCATTGATCTGCAACTGTGTCTTCCATTGTGCCATCGATCTTTGCACAAATTTTCTGATGTTTCTACTGACTCCTGTTATTTCTAGGCACTTTATTATCCAATCATGTGGCAGAGAGTCAAATGCCTTTTTGTAGTCAATCCATGCCACATTCAGGTTGGTCTTCCTTCTCTTGCAGTTTTCCAAGATCATTTTGTCTATTAGGAGTTGATCTTTTGTTCCTCTGCTATTGGGGCGGTTTCCTTTCTGCTCAGGTGGAAAGAGATTGTTTTCAACTAGATGCTGTTGCACTGCATCAGCTACTACACCAGTTAGTAATTTGAAAGTTGTTGGTAAGCAGGTAATTGGCCTGTAGTTACCTGGTGTTGCCCCTTTTGCTGGATTTTTCATTATTAGGTAGGTTTTCCCAGTTGTTAGCCACTTTTCAATTTCTCCTCCTTGTAGTATATTGTTGAACTGTTTGGCAATGAGTGGGTGTATAACAGTTAGATGTTTCAACCAAAACCCATGCAGTTCATCTTCACCTGGTGCTGACCAATTTTTGATTTTCTTTGCTCTTTTTTCTACCATTTTTGTTGTTATTACTAGTTCTTTCATTTCAACTTCTGTTTTATTTGCATCCACCTCTTTTAACCAAGCCGCATCCTTGTTGTATTTCTTTGGGTTATCCCATATCTGCTTCCAGAACTGCACTGTTTCTTCCTTGTCAGGTACTGACTGATTCCTTGCAGTTTCTCCATTGATGGATTGGTAGAAACGTTTCTGATTGGATTGAAATTGGAGGTTCTGCCTATAGTTTGCAATTCGAGCTTCATATCTACTGATTTTCCTGGCTATAGCTGTTATTTGTTGCTTTATTATTTCCAGTGCTTCCTTGATCTTCCTTGTTTCTAAGTGGTATTTCTTGATTAGGTATTCTTTGGTCTTCTTGTTCTTCAGCTTCTTTTCTTTCATCTGTTCTAGCTTGCTTGCATGTGATCTTAACTTGCTGATCTTATTTTCTAGTCTAACCTTCCATTTTTCTGGTGCACTGTTTGTTTGTTTTTCTTCTTTGTTGATTTTGCATCCCAGGTATTCTGTTATAACTGCAGCTGTGCTGTACATTAGTTGGTTTGTTTCTTGCAGTGAATTGGTGCTTATACTTGATATTGCAGTATTTGCATCTTTTAATGCTTGTGCTAGCTGTTTCTTTGGAACAAGCTTCAATGCAGGTAGCCTTATTCTGTTGTTTTTGTGCTGTTCTAGATGCTCAGTTATTCTTTGTTTCAATTCTTTTATTTCTTTAGTTAGAGGGTTTTGTTCTTCCTGAGGTAGAGGTGCCTGGTTTCCAAATGAGAACAGTTGTATATCTCTGCTAGATTCCTTCACTGCCAACTCCCCCTGGTTTGCCTCTACATTCTGAATTACTTCTGGTAAGGCTTTGATTTCTTTGCCCTGGGTAAACCTTTGCAGTTCGTCCAATTCTGCTTCTGTGAATATTTTATTTCGTGTTATAAATCGGCGTTGATCTGCTAGTCTCTGTTCTGTTATTTCTGATTCTGGATGTTGTTCTTTCCAGAATTGTGCATTCGTTTTAGATATCCTCTTCTTGTTGGACTTGATCTGTAGTAACAGATCATTATTTCTTTGTTTTCCATCACTGTGTATCTGCGACGGGTAAACACCTTTTCTTCCAGTAGTTCTGCAGCTGCTGGCCCTGGTTGCTCAGCCAACAGTCCTGAGTCCTGTAACCCATTTTTCACCAGATATCCAGGAACTCCAATATCTAGTGCGGACCTTGTTAACCCGGGCGACGTCCGAGCCGGTATGGCATTCTGAAATTTACGTCTCACCATATTTTTTATGGGAGAGACACTCTTTGTCTGACTCCTCTGATGAGACCTGTCCAGTATGGTTGAACCTCTGGCATAGCTCTCATCTTCCTCAGAGTACACAAGCCCCACAACCACGTCAAGGTAGTGCCTCACTGGGGGTTATTATTATTATTATTATTATTATTATTATTATTATTATTATTATTATTATTATTATTATTATTATTATTATGCAGGTAGTCCTCACTTTACTACCACAATTGGGACTGGAAACTCTATTACTAAATAATGTGGTCATTAAGTGAGACCTCACATGACTGCAATTGTGATTTTACTGCTGCCTTCTCTACCAACTCCATGGGTTTCAAAATGCCTGAATCTCGTTCACATGACCACAGGGATCCTACAATGGTCATAAGTGTGGGGACCGATCAAAAAGTTACTTTTTCATCGCATCCATAACTTTGAACAATTGTGATGACTACCTGTATAATGTTTGAGTCGGGCCATTTTGTGAGCACTCTTGTTAAGTCCTCTAAAATAGGAAATCACTGCTGACCTGTTTTAAACAATCCAGAGATCCCCTTCTAGCCAGTACCAATTCAACCTCCTGGCCATCTTTGCTGTACAAACCTTCAGTCTTACTAAGATGCCTGAAGAGGTATTTAAAAATGGAATTGCAGACATCAGCCCTAGGACAGACAGTTTGAAGGGCCTGAGGTTGGAAAAAAATGTTCTTGAGGGATGTTACTATATACAAAGAAATAATTTTAGCAGTTGCATTTTGATTAGACTGCTGAAGAATACCGGGGTCAGCTGCTGTATTAATATTGTAAGTTATGTTTGCATATGCATGCAAAGTACTTGAATTGAAAAACATACTGATTTCTCCTCTTCCTTCTCCACCCAACCCCACTCCTAAACATACTGATGTATTCATGGGCTGCTGATTCAATGCATTTTCTTTCCATTCCCAATCTTGATGTCCCAATGGAAAGAAATCGGCACCATTGGAAACTAGCTGTGCAAGTAATGCAGCTAGCTTTTATGTATTCCTTTGGTCACAAAGATATTAAATAAAAGGAAAAGTTTTGTAACCGCCCAAGATATGTGGGGGGAAGAGATGGTAAGCAACCAAGGTTTGTTTCCTCTTTTTCAGATTTATTACTATGCAGATGCTCAGACAACCAGAACTATTTATCAGGATGGTTTGGAGGTGCTGCAGTTTCCTAATGATCAGATTGGTATGTGATGTTGGCATATTAAGTTTTAAACCAACTTCTTCAGCAACATTAGGTGGTAGATAATAGACTACTCTTCCCTTACTAGAGGTGTTGAACTACATCTTAAATGATCCTAAACTAGTTTGGCCATTGGAACTAGGCTTCATCTCTTTTAGAGGGAGTCCAGTTGACAGAAGTAGCAATATAACTTCACATTAAAAATTGCATGTTTCTGTACCACTCTCTTTATGGAATTCCCACCAAAATAGACCCCGAAGAATTGTGTTGACCTTGATACACATTGGGTTGATAGACGTAACATATTTTTTATATATCAACTTCCTTATTACCCTTCAATAGAGATTTCTGGAGCGGTTCACAGTAGACAGATCTGTCTGGAATAAGATTATACTAGGGAAACATAAAAAAAACTTTGTATTATCAATCTATAATGATATGCTGGTTGTATTAGAATCAGCAGAAATTTCCCCATTGTCTCCAGGAAAAGAAAAAATGTTTATAACTTAATGTTTACAATATTCTTAAACAGAAATATACTGTATATATGTGAATTATGGCACTATGGAAAAAACTGGCATTTCTGTGAGGTGGCACATTGTTTCTTTTATTTGAAGTAATGATTATTATGCACATTGTCACAATTGCAAAGTAAGATATAGTATCTTTCTTGAACCTTTCTTGATTTAAAAGAGGGAACTTCTTTTGATGTCTCATGTTAATAGTTAGGCAACCTCGTGTGTTAGCCTTACAGTTGGAGGGAACAATTTAAAAAGTGATTATGAAATAATATTAAGATGTATTTTTTTTCCTAATGGAGAACTGCATCTTGTCCATTGGGATACATGCATTATCTATAACAGCTTGCTGCTATATTACAACATTGATTATTTGTGCATATTCTACTTACCTGTTTTCTGTTTGGAAAACGATATATGTAAACAATTTCCCCTTAATTAGGGAACTGAGGCCTTAGCCGATTTAGAATTCAAATGAGCCACCATTTCTGTATGGGAAATTTGTTGTAGCCTGCTGTTGTTAGATCACTATATATAATGGCTCCCTGTGTGTATTTTTATCCATGATACGTTCATACTGGGCAATTTGGTTTACAAGGAATATTGAATGATGCCCTTGTTAACAGAAAAGTATCATCCTGATGGTACTGAAGAGATCATCTTTCCGAACCAGACAGTGAAACGACGCTATGGTGGAGGTTTTGAGGAAACCATTTTCCCAGATGGCACAGTGGTTAAAGTAGAAACGTAAGTAGAGAGATATAGACTGGATACAGAAGACAATGGTACTGACCTAGTCAACACATCAGCTTTATTTGTCAGGAGCTATTAAAGTAGAGCAGATCTTTAGTAGCCTTTTCTGCTGCAATATGTGTCCTGACTAGACCAGAATATAGATAGTCCTCAACCTATGACCGTAACTGGGCCTCCCCCTCAATTGCAGTCATGAAGCAGGTCACCGCATAACCAGACCCAATTTTATAACTTTTTTTGTGGTGGTTGAGAAATGAATGTGGACATTGGTAAGCAAACCCATTGTTGGTTATGGGGCATTTTTTGCTGGAAATCGGAAGTAAATGCTGGTTTCTGGCAAAAACGTTATAAATCACGGTCACGTGATCACCGGGTGCTGCAAATGGCTGTAAATCCGGGCTGGTTGCTGAGCACCCAAAATGCAGTCACATGACCTCAGAGAGATGATGTCAGAATTTTGAAACAATGTCATAAGTAGTGTTGGGGGGAGGATCTGGTGTAACTTCAAACAGTCATTAAGCGACCGGTCATAAATTGAAACTACATATAAGCCATTCTTGATTTTAAGCTAGGCAGAACCTGTGCTTCATTCCTGTTACACTTTTTCTGAGGAACCCTAGCTAATCCCTGTTAAATAAAGTATCTTTGTCTGATAGCCAACTGGATTACTGGCTGGCTTACTAAACTTACAAAAGATGCTTATTCCTGGGGTCAGGAATTCCTTGTCTTTAGACTGGGTAAGTGCTTTGACTCTAAGTCTGTTGAAGCCAGAGATATTTTTTTTTTAATTCTTTACAGAAATGGAGAGAAAACCATCTACTTTCGTAACGGGCAAAAGGAGATCCAAGCTTCTGGGTCAAAAAGAAGAGAGTATCCTGATGGTACTGTAAAGACTGTGTATGCTAATGGACAATGGGAAACCAAGAATGTTCCTGAACAGGTTCAGATCCAGAATGACAAGGAAGTACTTATTCTAGATGAGTGAAGCATTCCCCTAAATTGGAGGTGGGGAACTGTGGCCTTTTTATGACTTGTGGACTTCAACTCCCAGAATTCCTGAGCCAGCCATGCTCACAAGTCCACAAGTCACAAAAGGGCCATAGTTCCCCATCCCTGCCCTAAATGGTGGCCTTACAACCCTCCTATTTGCAGTGTTTCCAGATCAGTGTTAAAATTCAAAATGTAAACAAATATAAACAATACAAATAGGGTACAGCTTGCTACAAATTAATGTAAACAGTGACATAATCAGCATTTTTTTTTAAAAAAACCCCAAGCTACAGAAATGTTCAATATGAATTTATTTTTGAAAGAGTGGTGGAAAGAATGGTCGTCCCCATCTGCCTGAAGTGGAAAGGAACGCCTTCCACCTCTTTGAATTCTGGAATCATGGCGAAAGCCTGCAAACCCTTTTGTTTGAGCAGTGAGGAGATGTGATGAAGAATCAAGAACCGCTATAACTCTAAAATATGGTGTATTCTAAATAGTCTGTTGCAGCTACCACTAGCAAGTGGAATACATTATATCAAAATTATGACACATATATACTAACATCATCAGACACAGTTGTATCCTAAGGTCTGATGGAAATACATAAGCCATAGTATTTGGGTGATGGTGTTGCAAATCTTTTATCATTTGCCCCACTCCTGTCTGGATCCTGAGGAAGATGTTTTTCTTTTTAACATAAACTATTTTTCTAAAATATTACCACTTCTGAACTGATCAGGATTACCTCCCCAGGATCTGAGTTTTGAGAATTATGTGATTAGCCAAGCCATTATTTGTTAAGGCAGGGTTTGTTGAATTGATCATAACTGACTGGATTTCACAACATGCCAAGCCATAAACAGTGGTTTACAAATCACAATGAGATCAAGCTAAAATTCATACTGGCCAGAACATACATCTTTCAGCCAGGGAGGGTGGGCCAATGACTCTTAAAACCTGTGAAAAGGCAGCAGTAAGAATACATATTTCTGGAGCTAGAAGGGCTAGTAATAGTAATAGTAGTAAGTAGCTGCCAAATGAAAAAGCTGTGTGTATGGAACAGGAAGGCAAAGGTCATCCTTGAGTTACAACCATTTGTTTAGCCACCTTTCGAAGGTGAATGGCACTGAAAAAAGTGAGTTACAACCAGTCCTTGCACTTACGACTGTCATAGGATCCCGACAGTCATGTGATCAAAATTTGGGTGTTTGCAGCAGCATCTTAGGATCTTGCCATTTGCAACGTTCCCAGCCAGCTTCCGATAAGCAAAGTCAATGGAGGCAGTTGAACTCACCTAATAACTGCATGATTCACTTAACACTTGCAGTGATTCACTTAATTGTGGCAAAAAATATTGTATATCAGGCACAACTGAGATGAACAACTGCCTTGCCTACCAATGGAAATTCTGTCTCAGTGATGTCATATGTCTATCTATAGCTTTTACCCTCCTCCCTTTCCAAAAGGGAGTGGCTGAGTTGGTAAAATTCTCTTCAGGAAATTATATAGTATAATGGAGCTCTCTAGAAATCTACAAGTAAATAGGACTCCAATGAAGTTTTAATGTTATGAATTCTCATTTTATACTCAGCTTGTAAGTGCCATATGTGAAAATAAACTCTATGTTACAGAAATGCCATAAATGCTCCAGTGAAATTAAATCTAGATAAACATTTGCATCCAGATAGATTTCACTCTTCAGGGGTGCATATCCATATTTTTCCAGCTGTGTAAAGAAATTCAGGTACTAAGTTGTGTACTTTTCAGGAGTTCTGTGTCCGACTCTCCCTGTCACTCAACTGTCTTTTTATTTGTTTGTTTCCCTGGGATACATTTTTTTCCAAACTGGTGATTTTTAGAACTGTTGGAGTATAATGTGTATTACCTCTGCTTGCATGGCTAAGACTCTGTGGTCTGTAATCCAACTCATACAGACAGTGCTGAGTTGGGGAAAGCTCATCTGATGTCACATCTTGTGTTTGGATCCTGGGTGGGTCCTTCAATGACAGGATGAATATGTAGATGAGTATGTCTATGTTAGACCACAGAAAAGACTTCTATAGTTTTGACATGTTCAAGGGAAACAGACTATTTGACCTTCTGCTTTCACTTTTGTAATTTTGATGCTAAACTTGAATACAAATTGAAAGTGGCCAAAAAGTCTTTTTAAAATTAAACAATGATATATTAGTACAACCGGTACATTACTTGTTTGTACTGTTTACTGATTCAAATGCCATAAACTGAATGACCTGCTTAATATTTTATCTCTTTCGTTCCCATTATTTGTATAAATATAATATTTTGAAGGAGATCATTGCAAATTTTCCAACATTTGCACTTATATTGAGAAGAGAATTATTTCAAAGGAAGAGAAAGAAAGAAAATTTGAAAGTGTATAGGAGAGACTTCCAAAATTTCCTGCCTGCTAGATGTGTTAGATTCTACTAATTTTATTGTTTAAGAAATATAGGCCTTAGTCTGGCACATTTGGTAGGCACCAGGTTGAGGAAGTCTAGTATAGAAATGGCACACATTATATTTTTGTCATCAATTTTCAAGCTCTTTCATAAAAAAGAGTATAGAATTGCTCAAACCATTTGTCTACTGGTTAACTAAAGCTTTATTTAATTTTTGATGTTCTGGTTGTAATTCTTTACTTATTAACTTATGGATTTCCTGTATTACACTTTTGACATTCATCCCATTCTTAGATGCTTCAAGTGCTGCATCGTTGAAAGGAAATATAAGGATAAAATCACCTACACGAGGGAATGGCCGTCGGTCTTTATCTGAGAGAAAATAAGGAGGAATAGTTGGCTTGTGGGTGTAGAACTCTAGTGAGTTAAACCAATGTGTGGACTGCACAGACTCACATAGCGAATGACTAGTTCTTAACATCAGTCTGCTTTTCGATAATGGCTTCGATTGGATAGGTGTTTGGGGCATGTGCATCTTTTCACGCAATTGTGAAGTCAAAGTTTTCCGAGGGTATGCACTAGCTGTTCTGCCATACGTGGGTGTTCTTTTATTGATCTGCAAACGTGATGGAGAAGGGGAAGTTGTTGCTGATTTGGTTCCTTTCCCACAAGCCAGGAAATCCAGTGGGACCTCTGACTGAGTGGTCAGCAAATATTGTGACTGGCTGAAGCACGAAAGCCTCCGATTGGCCCCTCTGCTTTTTCTTAAAGTATCAGCTTCCTTGTAGTTCAGCAAGTCAACAATGTCATGGAGCAGTTTCCTTTTGACAGTGACATCACTGGCACAGTCTAAGCGCAGACCTGGGCTGTGGTTTACTTCGAGAAGCCAGGGTTTCATTTTCTCATCAACCAATATGTCAAACCCAAAGAGTTCAAAGCAGTTGGACGTAAATGGTACTGAAGTGGTGATGGCCAACAAAGTTAGAATGACTATATGGTTGATTCTTTTCCACAGGAGCAGGTCATCAACACTGCAGCTCCGTAAATAGGCCCGAAATTTGCTAAAAGTCCATTTGCAACCAGAGCCAATGACTTCTTTGTCCTTTCTATATGATGGCCCAAACTTATTGATGCTTGTGTTTGTCAGGTGAGCGTAAATATTGTCAAGGGATGTCAGGTCAAACTTCTCTGTTGCAAACCTCACCAGTCCTTCTTCATATATATAAATTGTAAGGGGATAAAAGCTTGTAACACAAACATAAATACGGAGGTCCCATTTGTATCCGGAAATAAGCAAAGGGTTACTGATATATTTTTGCACAATTACCATGCAGTCATAAACAAAATCCTTAATGTCTTGAAAAATGAGAATGCCTCTCCCGCGAGACCTATCAACTGGTTTGCAGATCCAGTAACTCAGCTTTTTTCCTGGTATTTGCCTCTCCTTGGAGTACTCAGTTATAAATTTTATATAGTCATTGGGCATGATGAAGGCCACTGGACTGAACTCATAAAGGGTGGTTCCATAAATTCCCTTCATGCGTTTCAGATGTCTTGCCAAATAATCTTTCCGAGTGATTCTGATGGTTTCTGGATGGTGATTGAGCCTCTGCCATGGTTTGATGCTCTGGTGTTCTGTCATCCGGAAAGGGCAATTCCTCCAATACAAGTTCCAGTCTTCATTATCTTGTTCATTCTCATCATATTCAATCCAACCACGTTCCAATAAAATTTCACGAACTAATGAAGGTACACTATCATGGAGCCGGAATACGAGTGGCCTGGTGATGCCTCCAAGCTCAACTCTTTTTGCTGTTGTGGAACTCTTACTTCCTACAAAATTAATAGGGGCACATAGTAGGACAGAAACAATCCATTCAATTGATTTGAATTATGATATCACGAAAAAAATGCATTGCTATCTTATATTTTCTAGGCCAAGGGTCTGCCATCTTGGCAACCTTAGGTCTTGTGGACTTCAACTCCCAGAATTCCTCAGCTAGCCATGAGGAATCTTGAAATTGCCAAGTTTGGAGCAAAAAACCTGCATGTTCTATAAACTAATCTCAGAATAAGTTTTTTCAATCCAGATAGTATAAAAATAACCTATGTCTTCAAAATTAAGTGAAAATATAGGAAACAATTTGACCATCTTCTTTGGGAATAAGGACTCTGAAACCAGAACAAATCATGAGCAATCTACATTCACTTTTTGTTCTTAAACTCTGATTTTTTTCCCCATCCTAACTGGCTTTAATTGGATAATTGAAATATGAGACATATTTATAAACCAGGTCCTTTGTTTGGATTCCTTTCCTAGCTGTCTGCCAAAAAGAAGTCCAAATTTCTTACTGTTGCTACAATGTAAGAACTCTATTAATTAAAATCAGAAGAATATCTTGTTTAACATTCTGACTCAATATAGTCAGCCAAATGCCTACAAACAGGACGTGTAGTCAGTAAGGCCATTTTGTTAATTTTCCCCTGGGGCTAGTATTAAGAGGCCTGCTGCTCCTAATCTTGTTAAGTATCATATGCCTATCATGACCAGCAGCCGTGAATAATAACAACAATGACTTTTGATTTAAGAGTCTGAATCATAAGCTATACTCATCTTCATCAAGTTTGCAATTCCTTACTTCACACTGATATACAGGTAGTCCTCACTTAATGACCACAATTGGGATTGACAATTCCTTTGCTAAGCAACTTGATTGTTAAATGAGACATCACATGACTGTAATTTTGATTTTACTGCCAGCTTCTCCATTGACTTTGTCTATGGAGACTCTCAGACATTCAGGTCATAGTTATTCCAAAGGTGCTTTTTCACAAGGCAACTAGATTTTCTTGTTTTTCTTTGAAGACATTTTGCTTCTCATCCAAGAAGCTTCTTCAGTTCTGACTGGATGCTGGGGAATGGAAGGATTTATACTCCTTGCAGACAGCTGGTCATTTGCATTCTTTTAGAAAGTCCTTGAGGCTGGAGGTTTATTTGTATCGTCAGAGTCATCTAGGTCAGTGGTGGCGAACTTATGACACGGGTGCCAGAGGCAGCACTCAGAGCCCTCTCTTTGGGCACAGGCGCTATTGCCCCAGTCCTAGGCCTTCAGCTGGGTTTTATAAAACCTTTTTGCTTTAGGCCTCCACCGCCGTGTACAAAAAAAAAATCAGTCAATTTCAACTTCTCGCGGGGAAAAAAAAGATCTTGCAGAGTTGGAATTGATTGATTGAACTTTTTAGTCCCACCCAGTCTGCCGTTTCCACCGCAGCCACGCCCAGCCAATGGGCCACGCCCAGCCAATGGGCCATGCTCAGCCAATGGGCCACACCCACCCGGCAGCTGACAATGCATAAGTGGGTTTTGGGTTGTAGTTTGGGCACTCAGTCTCTAAAAGGTTCGCCATCACTGACCTAGGTAGTACAAATGGGTGTGGAGACTTCTTGGAACTGCTGAAAGGACTGTGTTGTAGACTGGAGATAGGTGATGTTGTATCCCTTCCCTCTGTTGAGAGAGAGTCAAAATTGAACAGCTCTCTCTCAAGGGGGGGGGGAGAACATCATCTATCTCCTGTTTACAACACAGTCCTTTCAGCAGTTACAAGAAGGCTCCATACCAATTTGCACTACTCAGGTGACCCTGATGACACAAATAAACCTCCAGGTGGCCTCAATGACTCTCTAAAAGAATGCAAATGACCAGCTGTCTGCAAGGAGTAATTCATTAAAAGGAGTACTTTTTGCCATATTTTCTCAGCCTTGTGTCCTACAGATATGTTTGGCTCCAATGTTCATAATTCCCAGCCATACTTATTGGAATTTGGGGGTCAGCTACATTGAGAACTAAAGTTTGTCTGGACATGAATGTTAAACATGTCAATAACTAAGCAAACCAAGTCCCTCTTGGTAACATATGCAAAGCCAAGTGAAAAGCAGATAGAAGAAACCCAGAATTTAAACTACAGAGAATGTGGTTTCTTCTGTTGACAGAAAGCAGCAAGTTGGGTAAAATGGCTTCATCTTGGCTAATCTGGCTAATACCTTACCAGTTTTTTTGCTGAGTTCAAGTTCAAGTCTGCTAGTTATGGAAGCCCAATACAACCAGAAGGGACCAAGATAGGGATGATTTATTTTTATCTATTGCTATAATTTATCCTTGATTTAAACTGTTATTTGAGTAACAACAGTTACATCCAATGATATTATCTGACATGTCTAGTTTGCTCTGAGACTATAGCTGTATTATACAGTGAAACAAATATTCTATTATTAAACTATTTCAGTAGTATTCCTGGTTGTCAAAGTACAGGCAGCAGCCTATTATAGGTTATCCAACAGCAAAACAAACATCTACCAGATTTTATGTTTGCTCTTGAAATCCTCATGGTTTAAAGTGCTTGCAACTGATCCTTGCATATTTAGTTACATCACATTTTTGTTCAGCTGAGTTCATATTTTTAAGAATTCCTATGTAAGCTTAGAATTGGAAGTTTAGGATAACTTGTCAGCAGGCTGGTATCTTTCAGTCATATCTGCCAGAGCTATGTTAGAGCAAGATGCTCTACTCAACTAAAATAAATCCATTTATATGCATAGTATCTAGGCAAGTTTTCTTGGTACTAGGTAGACCTTGTTTAGCAACCATTCGTTCAGCAATCGTTTTGAAGTTTACAACAGTGCTGAATAAGGAGACTTCTGGCCAGTCCTCAAGGTTGCAGCAGCATCACAGCCATTACAAAATTCACAGCATCCTGCAATCATGGGATCACCATTTGTGACTTTCACTGCTGACTTCCAACAGCAAAATCAATGGGGAAGACAGCAAGAATCTGCAAATGGCAACCACATGATATTTTGCCTAACCACACATATGATTCGCCTAACAACCATAATGAGCTGCAGGGTCCTCCCACTTTATGACCATGCTGCTTAACAATAGATTTGCTGATCTCAGTTACTGTTGTTAACTGAGGACTACCTGCCCAGCTACATAAGACACAAAATAGATGCTCTGTCTAAAGGCAGAACTTGTGTGCGTGTGTTTTGCATTCTACAAGTAAGATCAAATGGTATAGCTTGGGCTATCATTTATTTGATGGGGATAGGTGATTATTGGAATACAATCCCCCATTTTCCTTGACTGCTGGTCATTCTGAAAGAGACCTGAGATCAATAACATCTGAGAGTTACATATTCCATCTCTCCATGCTTAGATGTGTGAAAGAAATGGGGGGATACGGGGAGGGGGGAGACATTACTGTAGATGCAATGAGGAAGAGCTGCAGAGGAATTGTGTCAACCATTTTAGATACCCTGGATAGACTCATCTATCTGTCTGTCTGTCTGTCTGTCTGTCTGTCTGTCTGTCTATCAATAATAATAATAATAATAATAATAATAATAATAATAATAATAATATCCATCCATCCATCCATCCATCTTGTTCTAGGAGGCTTCACCTGAGTTCTACCAGCACAAGAAGAAATGATGAAATAATATTATTTCAAGTATAGCCAACTGACAGGATATGCATTGGGAAGCCTAGCAGGCTTTTCTCCTTAATTGTAATTGTGTATTAGCTTGAGAAGATTTCAGCAGATGTGCTTGTGAAGGACACAAATGAAATGTTAAAACTAAATAAATCAAAAGTACCTTTCCTTGGGCTTCTTGGTTCAGCAGGATTTTCAGTACTGTAAATAGGTAAAAGTAAATGATTATCTGTCAGTATCTGACAGTAAAAAAAATGTGTAAAATATTCAAATCAGCCTAATAAATGGGAATGACCTGGCACCTTATGGGGCTGAAAGAGCTTTATATCTAGTAGGTTTATGATCACTGATGACTTCAACACATCTGGATTTGGTTGTTCCCCACCATTTCTAGGTATCTCTTTCTAATCACAAAGGGACCCAAAATGACGAAACATATACTGTGATATCATGACCCATGCTCCATCATTTAGGGCGGAGGAACTGCTCATTCTGGATTTAGCTCAATTTTTTTTTTCCAAAGATGGAATA
>NW_024096691.1:190000-215000 GCF_016545835.1 Crotalus tigris
CCACCCCCCACCCCCCCGTCTGCCAGAGATCCTTGGATCCACCCCAGTCCTGCCCAGGCCCACACAGGTGACCCTAATGCAAGTGACTTTGAGCTGGCCAGGCCCACCCAGTAGGCCATGCCCACCCAGTAGGCCATGTCCACCCAGTAAGCCGCACCTACCCCAGTCACAAGCACCTGCCCCCCCCCGAGGGCAACCATAATGCTGATGCAGCCCTCAGTGTTGTCCAGGAACTCCCTATGCACAGATAACTTCATGGCCATTGCTGTTTCTTCAGAAGCTTCTTAATCTTGGACAGGAAGGCTTTCAAGTAAAGGACATCTTCCATCAGATCTGTCATCTAGCAATCTTTCAAACGTAAGTCCATCCTCTGGGAAGCAGGTAAATTCTCCTACTCCCAAGCTTGTCTCCAGTAAGCTAATTTCCAATTGTTTGGGGTTTTTTTGGTCTTATCCATTTTATTACTGTTGCTCTCAACTTAATTTTTCTTCTGGAAATGAGCTAAGATCTACTTCTTTGGGAATGGAAGGTTCACATACCTTTTCCCGTGGGTGAGTTTGGATGATATCACTGGTGCTCTTAGGGCATAGCAATTATCCTCACGGTCTTCAGCACAACCCATCTGGTCCAGCCTTGATTCAGGGAGAAGGCATCATTTAAATTTGCATCTCTACTTTGGTTGATTTTTTTTTTAAGGTTCAGGTAAAAATTCAAAAGCTATTGAAAAAAGCATTAATAGCTGCTTCTCACCTGGATCTTTCATGGAACAAATAAGTCACAATGATTCGAACAGTTGCCTAGCAATGTGAAACAGATCTTATGAACACAAGCAAATATTGCCATCGTCACAAAAACCTTCAGCTACCCTTTCTTTTCTTTAGTGCATTTACTTCCCAGTCTTAACCAGGATCAGAGACATCTTAGATTACCAATGACTTTATCAGCTCTTGTTTTTGCTGAACCCATGCAAAGCTCATCAAGTAAGTTTTTTTAGCTTGGAAACAAAAGTAGCTTGGAGCAGAGATATTTGCAGCCATTTAATGCCTAGAAGGATCACTGCAGAAGTAAATAAAAAAAATGTTATTTTATTATTTTGTCTCTTTGGTATATTAATAGTAAACCTGTTTTTTTCTTTTTCAGTTTTAAAAAGAATTTATTGTGATTTGCAATTTCATAATGTTATTGTATGATTTTAGACAGTATCAGTTGTTATTCCCGATAGTTATATTCTGTATTTTTTTTAAAGAGTGACTTTGGGGAATCAAAGATAAAAAAGGAAAATGAAATATTGCAGATTAAATAATTTAATCTCCCAGATTAAATAACATTCATATAAGTAGTCCTTGACTTACAGCAGCAGTTAATTTAGTGACCATTCAAAATTACAACGGGACTGAACAAAATGATTTTCAGCCAGTCCTTGCAATTACAACCATTGCAGTATCCCTGTGGTCACATGATCAAAATTTGGGCCTAAGCAACAGGGGATGTATTTTCCATGGTTTCAGCATCCCAGGGTCACATGATTCCCAGCAAGCAAACCCAATGGAGGAAGCGAGAATTGCTTAACAACTGCCTGATTTGCTTAATAACTACAGTGATTCACTTAATAAGCATAGCAAGAAAGGTTGTAAAATTGTGCAAAACTTACTTAACAACTGCCTTGCTTAACAAAGGAAATTCTGGTCCTCAATTGTGGTTATAAGTTGAAGACTACTGTATCTGTTTATTTTAATGTTAAATGATGGAGCAAGTTCTGACATGGATAGGTTGATTTTTTTTTTACACATACATATGTGCGTTGTTACTTTTTGGCACCATTTTTATTTAATTAATGAATTAATACTAAATTTCATGAGTAACATTAAATCTTAAAAAGAGTGAAGAGTTCTGGGGGGAGGTAATAAACAGACGTCTGTGCAAAAGGGAAAAAAAGAATCTGCATTTTTATCTAGTTATTTAATATTTATCCTATACCCACTTTGCTCACTTGGTAGAGCAGAAGAGCTACACAACACTGCATTAATTACAATAATATTTCTGATCTGAACTCTGGTGTTGGGCTTCCCTTAGGTTCCTGTCATTTCATCAGTGGCCTTATCTTCCTGCATCAAATCTCACTCCTGTTTAGAAAAATCTTGTGATGGTTCACAGAACATAATTCAGAAACTATAATGAAAGGGGGGGGGCAATGGAATGCAGTAGTCCCCAGTTTGGCTTAAAGTAGTTTGAAGGCTCCTTCCAGTGCAAAAAGAATGGGCAGTCCTTGGTGTGGTGCGGAGTTTTCATCTAGCAGAATATCTGATCTCACATGGAGTCACCGAGATCAGAAAAAATTATGTGTCCCTCAGGGAATGCAAGCTTGTTTATGAATGTATGAGTTCTCATATTAGAAGGAAATACACGGTATCCAGTCTGTATGATCACAGCTGAATGCATACAAAATTTGACAGTTGCATAAATGGGGAGCTAGGATATGGCTCATTGCCTAGAATTCTTAGCTCTAAAGAAAATGTTTACTCTTAACTGATTTCAACAAGATCCAGTTGCAATCGTCAATTTATATCTGCTGTGCCAATACAAACTGTTTAGTACAAAAAAAGTTTTGTTTATTGATTATGCATTGTTTATTGATTTGGAAAAAACCTATTTTTTTAAAAAAAAGGTAAAAATGAAAATCAATATTTGTCCATTATCCATCTTTGCTCCAGGAATCCATGTGGCCTACACAGGACTCCTTCCTCCAATTTGTTCCCTATAACAACAATCCTGTGAAGTAGGTTGGGCTCAGACTATACAAGGCACAAGTCTTATCACAAAAGAAGAATGAAAAAAAAAATCCTGTGCAGTGTTATAGCAGTGCCTTGACCCCTTCTCATTGTCATCATTCAGGCCCTTCTCTATTGTCCAGTAAATATCCTTATGCAAGCTTTGATTTAGAACCCTTTTCTGCATAGAATTCCTTACTTAGAGGTTGGTTGATTGAGCATTTTGCTGTGATGTGGTTAGTTCCTGATTAGCAGTGTTGGGTGTTCCAGAAGACATTTTGGATTCCAGATATTCGACTACTCCATAAAAGACCATCGCCACAGTACAGTTAACAAAATGTACAGTTTGATGGAGACACTTAAGAAGGTGCTGTAGCCAAAGGCTATGACAAAGCCCAATGACTCCCACAGGCGGTAATTTGCAAAGGCTGCCTCTTTGTGCTTCTCAAATAAAATTCCATAGAGAGCTATAAAAAAAAAGAGAATTATGTCAGATAACCTTTAAGACATCAACTCAGATTTATGTTTATTTTAAGAAGAGACTGGACAGCCATTTGTCTGAAATGGTATAGGGCAGGGGTAGGCAACCTTGGCTCTTTTATGACTTGTGGACTTCAACTCCCAGAATTCCTGAGCCAGTATGGCTCAGCTTGGAAACCTCTCCCTTTCCCCTCAGCGTGGCTGGCTCAGGAATTCTGGGAATTGAAGTCCACGAGTCATAAAAGAGCCAAGGTTGCCTATATAGGGTTTCCTGCTTGATCAGGGGGTTGGACTATATCATCATCATCATTTCTTTTTAAACAACAGCTGTCACCCATTTCAAACAAAGGTGATTCTGCAATAAAGTCTTTTATTATACCTCTCCTTTTGTATCAAGTATTTCCAGGGTGCTGTGTTATAGATTGGGATATCTTTTGTGGCTGCAGGGAAGGAGTGTTCTAATCGTATCAAACTCTTTGGCTCTCATATCTCTGCTCTGAATGGCAAGACTTTCCTGAATCTTTTCTTTTTTTAGACAGAGAAGTGGGTTTGCTCTCATTTGCTGCTTGGGATATTTTTAGCTTTGCAAATCTAAATGCAGCGCACACATATTCTGAACAAATGTATCGTGAATGAATGAAACTGACTCCTGCATTTTCTTTAGGTATGCTCTAGGGGGAGCTCTTGATTAGTATTAGCTCCCTATTTTAAAATACAGCTTTGTGAAAGATTTGCTTCAGTTCTGAAGGCTGATGAATTTTTGACCGTTCTCAGGGAAACCTGCAGGAAGACCCAGTTATTGATGTTGCACTTAATGACCTGTGGTGATTTGCTTCACTTAAAAACTGCATTACCTCACAGCAGAATTGCTGGTCCCAGTTGCAGTTGGTATGTGAGGACTATCTGCAATCCTAAAACATCAAGTTTTAAATGTAGCATGGCTCTACCATTTAACTACCCTGTGAAAGAAAAGGAAGGATCTTCTGAGCATGCAAGGAGAACATACAGGATCTCTTACTTACAGAGACTACAGTAACTGACATTAGATTCTTCAGGTGGCATGCAGCCTTGATAACACTAGTGCACAATGAACATTGCTTAGCATGAAATCATGTAACCACTAGAGCAGTGATGGCGAACCTTTTAGAGACTGAGTGCCCAAACTGCAACCCAAAATCCACTTATGCATCGTCGAGTGCCGGGTGGGTGTGGCCCATTGTGTGGGTGTGGCCCATTGTGTGGGCGTGGCCCATTGTGTGGGTGTGGCTGCGGTGGTAACGGCAGACTGGGTGGGACTAAAAAGTTCAATCAATCAATTCCAACTTTACAAGATCTTTTTTTCCCCGCAAGAAGTTGAAATTGACTGTTTGAACATTTTTTTCCCCACACGGCGGCGGAGGCCTAAAGTGAAAAGGTTTTATAAAACCCAGCTGAAGGCCTAAGACTGGGGCGATGGCGCGCGTGTCCACAGAGAGGGCTCTGAGTGCCACCTCTGGCACCCGTGCCATAGGTTTGCCACCACTCCACTAGATTATTTAGATCAGTGTTCGACTTTGGCTAGTTGAAGACGGGTGGACTTCAACTTCCAGAATTCCTCAGCCAGCCATGCTGATTGAGGAATTTTGGGATTTGAAGTCCACCCATCATCAAGTGGCCAAGGTTGAGAAACAGTGATTTAGATAATTGAGAAGCTGAAGGGAGAACGCATAGTCCTCATTTGCTAATTTCTGGCTGCAACCACTGCCTGTGAAGTAGCTGAGGCATTAAGTGGCATAAAATGAGTGAGATAAGGGTGATGTGCAATCTAAGAAGTTTTATTCTTAGATTGGTGCTGTGATGTCTCCCAGAAATGGGAAAGAAAATATATAAGGGTGTTTTGTTTTGTTTTTAAAATAGCCCAGAAATTACTAAGCAAAATAATCTCTCAAACAGAAGTTCAGAAATACACACATTTATCTATCATCTCTCTTCCCTTCTCCCTCTCTATCCTTTGCAATAATTTTTTTAAAATGTTTTCTACTCAACAGTTTATTTTATAAAACTGTTGATTCTTCATATGTAACATTTTATTTAATAATTATATTCTCAAACATATGTGCTGATCAAAGAGAGAAGCAAGCTAGAACTAAGGAGAAACTTTCTGACAGTTAGAACAATTAACCAGTGGAACAACCTGCCTCCAGAAGCAGTGAATGCTCCAACACTGGAAGTTTTTAAGAAGAGACTGGACAGCCATTTGTCTGAAATGGTATAGGGTTTCCTGTCTGAGCAGGGGGTTGGACTCGATGACCTCCAAGGTCCCTTCCAACTTTATTATTATTATTATAAATAGTAATTTTAAATGTCTTCTGGTTTTAAATCCTCCCCCTTTTTTAAAAAAAGTTTATTTAGAAGGCACCCTGTTAAAAAAAAACACATAAGGATACCTTCAAGTCATCTGTGTGAGGGTTTGGAGCAGTGATATATAATTTGCCATTGTCTTTTTCAGAGCTTCACCTTACTTAAAAAAATAATAATAATGCTGTCCAACCTACAATTCTGGAAATCCCAGGGTTAATCTTGCTTAGCTTCTGAGATCAGCTAAGGTCAGCTGGATACTATTTATCAATGTGAATGATAAATAAAAATAAATCTTTACCCATAGCTTTCAAATGGGTTGTAAAAATTAAACAGATATAAAATAAAAACAGTTACACTATTTTACCAATGATCTTTCTTAATTTTCCTGTTCTTTCCCTCTCCTTTTGTAGTGTTAGTTTAGTAATTTGAGCTTACCATTTCTCACAATTGGAAAGGAAAACAGAAAAACACAAAGATCATTGAATGAAACCTAAACAAGTCTGATTGTGGGATGGTGCAGAACTTCAAGGCGGGAAACAGTTAAAAAAAAAAAACACCTCCTTCAAAGGGTCTTAATGAGGTTGATGGATGCCAGGCCACTCCCTGGCAGCGAAATTCTAGATGGAGTGTGCAGAATATATTGCCTTCTAAGATCAATGTATTAAGTGTTGATAAGTCTTAACAATTCTTAGAGATCAAATAATTTTATGGGTTTGGGATGAAGTTTACTCGGTTCATTATTTCAAGAGGAACTAACGTATCTAAAACTCTGACTATCCAAACTGAAATATGAAATCCTTCAGGTTTTTTTCCCCTTTTTAGAAGTTTACGTATTTTTTTTTCCTTACTGAAATGGGAATGTTGAAAAAAAATATACTTTGTAAAAAGCATTGCACTAAAAGGCACATATTAAGGGAAAATGCAACTATGTATGTTCAAGAAATTGTATACATTTTTATGAACACAGGAATGTGGGTGGATGTTCCTGCAGATTTTAAAAATTCATCAAATTTGCATAGAAATAGGGTGTGATCATTATGCACAGAAGAACAGCCCTACCAATCATAGGCAATCCACGAACATCACATAGATCCATCTAACAGTTCCTGCTGAGATGACACTTTCCAGCAAGCCTAATGCCGTTCCTGGAATTGATTATCTCCTTTCCATAAAGCCCACGGTCCTATTTCATCTTTCTGTTGACCTTCTCTCACTATAAATGCTTACCATTAGTTAGTGTTTGTAAGATAGCATCTGCTACACCCCAGATGGCAGGTATTATAAAAAATAGGGCAAGTTGGTTGGGGTGAGGTTTCCAGAGCAGTAGTGCTATTATGCAGCCGAGATAGAGAATGGCACCTGTTGGATGAGGCAAAGATCATGAAAAAACAGTAAGGCGCATTCTAATTCACACTTTATGAATTGAAGAACTGCTTGGCTTCATAGGATTCAAAAAGCACCTTACCCATAACTTCATTTCTAACACCAAGTAGACTCTGGAAGGAAGAAGCAGGATTGGTCCATAGAAGGAACCAATGAAGGTAGTGCTTCTCAACCTTGGCAACCTTATTCTCTATTGCCACAGAGGGTAGGACTAGAACCAGGGTCAAAACTAAGGAAGGTAGTTTAGACTAGAGATTGGCAAGAACCTCATGATTGTATGAAGTGTTAGCCAATGGAGAAGGCTGCCACATTATGTGGCAAGCTCTCCTTTGCTAAAGGGTTTCCACAGAAGGTGGATGATCATCTACTAGACATGCTGTAGGAAACTTGTACCTGAGCCAGGTGCTGGTCTGCAAAACATCAAAGGTCTCTTCCTCTCTATGATTCTTGTATATCACTTAACCTTTCTAATTAAAGCAGCCTTTTCTCAAGCTACCACATTAGCCTCTAAAAAGTTGCTGCTGCTTTAAGAAGACTACTAATTAAGATTACTACAATGTGCCTTTAAAGCAGCAGCCTCCTTTTTCCAAGGCTCACACTTTAACAAATAGCAAAATAGTAACATTTGTGCAAGATCTAAAGCAATTATTCCAAAATATTTTCAAGGTATGCACAGCTCTAATGTCTGTTTTTTGTAAAAATAAAAATAAAATTAACATCACATATATGGATACATTGTAAAAGGAGTACCAGAATTGTTGAACTGAGGTTAGATACTAAAATTAATATACTTGGTCAAAATTTAATGAAGCCCATAGGTCACGCAATTTCCAGATCACCTTCTCCACATTGGAAACCTTTAGCTCCTTTACCTCCAGAAGGTTTTCTGAGAATTCTTGGAATTACAGTGAATTATAATTGCTGCACCTTTGGAGAATTTTTCAATGAAGTTACTGATTCAGCAGATATATTTATCTATATAACTATTGGGACTGTTAGTTTTTCATCTTGCTAGTGATGGGAAGTCTAGTGGTTCTCAACCTGTGGGTCGGGACCCTATTTGGGGTCGAACGACCATTTCATGGGGGTCGCCAAACAATGCAGTCTGCCATTTTTTTCCCCTTTTCCTTAGCTGTGCTACTCCCTTTTATTCTATTGGCTTTTGAAAGCCAATAGAATAGACTCTCTTGAATAGAGTCTAATTCTATTGGCTTTCAAAAGCCAATAGGAATTGTCCAGGCTGTCTCTGCCTTGCTGAGCCTGCCAAAAGTCCCATTCTGCAAATTGTGCTGCACCAGTTGAGTAGTCCTTGACTTATGACCGGTTGAGTACTCCTCGACTTACGACTGGTTGGGGGTCGCAGCATTAAAAAGGTTGAGAACCACTGGTCTAGATTGATTATGTCTCTGAGCAATTGCTTCTTAACTTGTATTCTATTCCTCAAAGCTCGAGTCAAACACATTGAGACCATCACAGTAGACAAGCACCCAGTTAGCTTTTACCTACCCAGTGTAAAGAGAACCTTTCTTCCAGTGAACTGGTAAATCTTGCCAAACAGCAAGGAGGCGAGTGAGTTTGTAGCTGAAAAGCAGATCATCACATATCCAACAAAGTTTATCCCAAGAGCACAGGTCACATAGGACTAGAAAGAAAATAAGAAAGAGAGAATTGCCCACACAGTTATATTGTTATACAGAACAGCAGCTTCAATTTTCATGTTTGCAGTTAAAGGCCTGATGAGTGCTTCAGAATGCTGGTGCTGAATATTCATGCAACACCTACATAACCAATAAAACATTATTTTCTGTCTTGCTACAGAGCCTCTAAATGCAATGTGCAGCTGCTGGGCAATATGGGTAGATGGCTAGGACTTGATCAGTTACTGCAGCTGTTCTTAAACATCAAAACAAGTGAAAATTGGACCCAGAATTGAAAAGACATAACCTACTCATTGTCAAAGGAGTATCCTCCAGGTGTGTTGTAATTGCTTGACAGCCTATCCCTTTGGTTTCTGCCTGTTCCAACAATCTAATAGAGGGGAAATGTTCGGGGTCTCCTTGATGAAACAATGTGACCTGGAAGGTGCTGGGAAATGTGCTGTCTCTCATGGTGCCTGCCTTATGGAACAGCTTTCCCATGGACAGACCCACCCCTTTTGGCCTTCTGCAAGGTTGCAATGACTTGGTTTTTCCCCCAGCATTGGAACTGGAGACTAACTGAACTCGGGCATTTCTATGTATAACATGTTGATGATGATTTTTGTGCCTCAACTTGTTTTTTTACAATTGTTCTGTATTATGTTTTTGTATTTGTTTAGTACTCAGAATTCGGCCATATAAATGTAATAAGAGTAAAAAATAAAATTAGTAATTTCAACACATTGGAATTCTTAGCAAAGATGGAATTCTTTGGACATATTGAATAAGAATTCTGAAAGTTTTGATTCTGATGCAACTGGAATATAAAAATCTGGCTATGCTCCTGAGCCTGGGGCACTACACGAGCCTCCTAGCTATATTGTTAATGGGCCAGATGTCTTGCTTTTGTATGTACTGTAATGGTTTTTTTTTACTATTTTAATGCTTTTTACTGTTTTATTGTTTTAAAATGTTTTTTAAAGTTTAATTCTAATATATGTTGTGAATTGTGAGCTGTCCAGAGTCATTTGCTGAGATGGGTAGCTATAGAAATCAAATGTAGAAATGTATGTGTGTACACACACACACACACACACACACACACACACACACAAATGGGTGGGAAAAGCTAATGTTGAAATCTTTTACATAAGAAAAATTCAGCATGGTTAATAGGCAACTCTGGGAGTTGCAATCCTCCATAGCTGAAATTCATCATGTTGGGAAACATTGGTGTAGAAATGGTTTGCACAGAGAGAATAGTTAATACAATATAGTTAATTGACAAATACATGACCAATTCACAATTTAAAAGCATCAGAATGCAACATGTTCAAACAAGGGAGAACCACCAAGAGACAAAACCATAGTGGCAAAACCATGGCTAAACTGAATTTTTCTAAACATGTTTGGATCTGCTGTCTACTTTTTAATCATTTTTTTCATGAATATATTTCATTTGAAAATGCATGTATGTTTCAATGTGCATTAGATTGCTCACACCCTTTCAAGCAGAGCATCCTAATGATGCAAGACCAGCACACAGGAGCATAATGCTCTGCAATTGATCTGCAGAGTGACTAGTTTGGCTCTACAGGACAATCATTTCCATTAAGCTGGATAGCAGCAAGGAGCTGGAGGTGAAAATGGCACCTGTTTTGCATTCCTTCAAACTCAACCTGCTCTCTTCCATAGATAAAGTGGAGGAGTTGCTCCCCTTTGACAATACAGAAAAGAGAACTCCTGGTTCAGTGAGGTTTTGTGCATGGAATTGGAGGGGACAACATGTTATTCTTTGCCTTAGGCAATTAAAGGCTTGGGCTGATTGTGAATGCAAATCCCACTCCAGAAGTAGGGATTTTGTAATTTGTAAACTACTCTGAGATAACTTTTGATGAAGTGGCTTATAAATTAACAATTCATACAAAAACTATGCCTATTGGTAGAAAATAGTTCTTCCAGAATGCCTTGCTACCTATACTTATGCATCTTCCATCCCATTATTATTCCCAACTATTCTTTTAAAAATATTTCCAAGAATTAGAGCCAAAGAAAATGTACAGATAACTACATCTAATGGCACATCATTTAGATGAGTTTTCTAGTCCCTTCAGAGAGTCTACACTGGGTACTGTGTGCAGTTCTGTTCCTTCTGCATCTTTTCACTTAGCACCTGAAATAGATTAGATAACCCTGTATTTTATAACCTACCTTATTATAGTCACCGGCAAGGAATCCTTGTTCAAGTCCACTATACATAGTCAAGGGTATCAGCAGACACTGGCGTTTATCTTTAAGATGTTGAAATGTTTCCAGAAAAGTGGATCCAAAGGATGACACAGTCTTTTCTTCACTTTCTGCTTGGTTGGTTGAGAGTTGATCCAGAAATACAGTCACTAGCAACACAGCTAGAATCTCACTAGCTGAGAAATGAAAGGATGTATTTTGAACAAACAAAATTATCAGTGTACATTGTTGTGTTTGGAAAAATTGATATTTAATAATAAAGTCAAATCAAGTGCTATTAATTTAAATCTAGCAATATTAAAAATGTCTCATTTTAACCTAAAGCAGAATACTTTTTAGGCATCCTTTTTTCACAATTCTTTTTGCTCAGCTGTGATGTTTGGTTATGACAGCTAGCAGGAAAAAAAACCAAACCAAACCACAGTCTGCTGTTGCATAAAACATTTGTTACCATTCCAGGTCAAATCAAAGGCTTTACTGAGATTAGCATGAATACAGTATCACACATCTGTCAATATTTCTTTATCCCAGATGAGCATATTTTTGAGCCATTTCCTTGCAATGATAGTATTTTCTGAATTACATGTGAAGGGACATTACACTAAAAACAGGAATGTTAATTTTTATTACATTATACTGATGGGAGTCAAAGTATATTCAATCCAATCAAATGGATTCAATATAAGAATTAAAATGATCTACAAAATATTCAGAATTTGGTAAGATTTACAGTTTCTCTGTTCATATTTTAAATGGGAAATGTTACCTTCAGAGTCAAAGCATAACATTTTGATCCCTAATATTTGAAATTTGAAATGACTGAGTGATTTTGGGGTGTAGCCTCTTCCTTATCATAAGTTGGGATCTCACATCATAGGAATAAAAATTCCCAAACTCATGTGGCATTAACTATAATTGAATTGAATCGTATGCCAAACAAGGAATAGCATTAATATAAATTATATACTAGTATATATGATGTACCAGTGGTTTTCAAACTGTTTGCTGAGGAACAAAGCTTATGCAGGATTCACCAGGAACATTAACCATGTTGAATAACCTCCTGGAAATGCACATTGCCTATCAATATTTTAGTTGCAATGAACACTCCAGTTGGGAACTTGACTTTGCTTTGTATTCTTTATCAAAACTTAATGGAATCTGTGCACAGCTGTCCCTTGTAGTGAGCCATTGGAAAGCAGAGGGGGAATGTCTGACTGAAATGTTCAGAAATGCTACAGATTAACTTTCTATCATTTCTGGCTAGTCAATTCTCCTAGACTCAAAAATATACGAGGACTTCATATTGCAATTAAACTAACATTCCTATACCCTATGGATATTTTTCTTGAACTTCTGGTTTTCCAGCATTCTTCCAACTTATTCCAATTACTGACTTAGAACATAGAATAATACAGGTGGAAGAGACATCAGAGATCTTCTAATCTAACCCCTTACTTCAGCAGGAGACCCTATACCATTTCAGACAAATGGTTGACCTTGACTATAGCTTTTATTTATAGAATTGGCCTATAGCTTTTAATTCTCAGATTCTGGTTCAGTTCAGATTGCTTCTTATACCCCATGCCTTTGGTCCTTGGTGAAGGAGAAATCCAGAAAAGCCTTGTATGCTGTGAACAGGTACCACAGAACATGATCCAATACTTTCTGCAATGTTACTATAGAACAGGGGTCTGCAACCTTGACAGCTTTAAGACTTCTGGACTTAATTCTGGGAACTGCAGTCCACAAGTCTTAAAGTTGTCAAGGTTGCAGACCCCTGCTATAGAACATTTCAAGGGCAGGCAAGAAACGATGGATTTAAATTAAAAGGGAGATGCTTTTGATTGGGTTAGGAAAAAAAGAGGTCTAAAAATAAGGGGTCCCTAAAAATAAGAGGCTTTCTATAAGAGAATGGACTGCTTTGAGAGACGGCGGACTCTCCTTTGCTGAAAGTATTTAAACAGAAACTAGACAGCCATCTGATGTCAGGGATGCTTTAAGAGTGGATTCTTCCTCTGCTCTGAGGTATTCTCCAATGTCCTGTTCAAATTTTACATGTAGGGATTCTCTGTACATGTAAGATGTCACTTTTCTCATTTTAATATTTAATTTTAATATGTAAAATATATGAATAGTTTGTAAATCCTGGTTAAAGTGTAGGAGATCCAGTTGTAAACCTCCTGATTTTTCTTATTTGACTTTGGTCAATTAATGATTTTCCATACATAGAAGTTCAGCTCCATTGATTCTCATCATTGGTCAACCTTGATCTCTATTTGAGGGTTTTCAGAATAGAATACATCTATGCTTTATGCCAGGTGTAGGGAACCTTGGCTCTTTTATGACTTGTGGACTTCAATACCCAGAATTCCTGAACCAGCCATCCTGACTCAGGAATTCTGGGAGTTGAAGTCCACAAGTCATAAAAGAGCCAAGGTTCCCTACCCCTCTCTATGCCATTCTGAACCATCCCACAATTAAGAACTCAACATTTGATATATTAATTTATCCACTTAAATCTTGCTATCATGGAGCTCAAGGCATGAAAAGCAAATTTCCTAGATAATCTCCTATCAAGGCGCTACCTAAACCAAGAACCTAGCTTTAGTAAGGTCCTGCATTATGTAACTTTAAAATGTACTCTGATACATTGTGCATACAAATTATGTATGCTTTTCTTCATGGGGTGCCAAAGATGCTTGAGAGGGCTTACCTGTGTAGATTCCCATCAAAGTATAGATCAAAGTATTAGATGGTCCTTTTGATGTCACAGTCCTATCTGTGGTGTTTATCATGCAGCTGCCTGTACCACAGCACATCATATCTGCTTCTGTGAGATTCACTAATACATTAAAAACACAAAAAGGAAAAAGGGATTTATTAATGGTCAAAATACAGACAAAAATGAAGGCTGTATATACAAATGAAGGCCAAATATACAATCAAGTTGTGATTCTGTGTCATCAGTTTTCAGGCTTTCTTTCATAGAAATTTAAATTGCCTTGGTGTTCTTATTTCTAATACAAGAAATATCCATGGGGTCTATGATAGTCTCTGAACTTGATTCATTCATTCATTCATTCATTCATTCATTCATTCATTCATTCATTCATTCAATTTCTATAGCCACCCATCTCAATGACTCTGGGTGGCATACAATTCAGAAAAGAATGTTACAATTAAAAATACTAAAAACATTTTAAAACACTGAAAACATCCAGATTAAATATACATAGGAGAAAGATACTTGATCTGTTAGTAATACAGCCAGGAAACAGGGCCATTGAGCACCCCAGGCACAGGAACATAGCCAGGTTTTAAAACCTTAGAAAAGGCTAACAGGGCTGGGGCCATTCTAATCCCCTGTACTCTCTGTTATATAAAAAATGAATTCCTAAGTCAGTGGTTCTCAACCTGTGGGTCGGGACCCCATTTGGGGTCGAACAACCATTTCACGGGGTCGCCAAACAACGCAGTCTGCCATTTTTTCCCCCTTTTCCTTAGCTGTGCTACTCCCTTTTATTCTATTGGCTTTTGAAAGCCAATAGAATAGACTCTCTTGAATAGAGTCTAATTCTATTGGCTTTCAAAAGCCAATAGGAATTGTCCAGGCTGTCTCTGCCCTGCTGAGCCCGCCAAAAGTCCCATTCTGCGAACGGTGCTGCACCAGTTGAGTAGTCTTCGACTTACGACTGGTTGAGTAGTCCTCAACTTACGACCGGTTGGGGGTCGCGGCATTAAAAAGGTTGAGAACCACTGTCCTAAGTGGTCTCTACTGTGCATTCTTGCTATAAAGTCCTTCTCTCTAAATGCTTTTTAGAGAGAATTGCTTTTCCTGGTCCAGAAGTTCAAGCAGTTATACCAAGAACTTGCTAATGAGTTGATGCACATGATAAAATAGAGTAAAGGTTCACAGTAGTATAATATTATTTGTGAATTTCCCCCCCTCCAAAAAAAACCCAGTAATTGTGCCTTTGAGTTGAGTATGGTCCTTTGAAACATTTCAAGAGTATCACTAACAGTTTCTGATTTGTTCCTAATAGTAATGTTTGGTCAATCAGGGACTTATATCTATTATGAATAAATCTTTGTAAAATTGCCCCATTAGCAGTGGTTTTAATTAGTAACATTCAATCCCAAACAATTTCTTAGCAGAACTAACTACTGTTCTAATCCATCTAGCCTTTATTATCCTTACACTAAAGGATTAAATAAAACTTAAAGTAAAAATAATTAAAACATAGACTGATTCTTTAGTGTAAATGCTAGAAACATCATTTGTTAGGGTCAGCTTGGTAGTTTGTCAGCAGATGAGTAAAACGACTGTAAAATTGCATGGGATTATCTAATATGCTAAACCAAAATTAAGAAACTATGTTCCAATTTAGTGCAATATATGAACTATATCTGGAATCAGTTATTTGCAAGCCCAAGAAGTAGAGTAAGAGAACATAGGTCAGTTGTAATACTCGACAAGAGTTTTAAAAGCCTTAAAACATTTCTTTTCTTATTACATTATTTACAAATAACATAGGCTTCATGTGTCTTCTTTACTATATGTCTACTTAAACATAATTACCTTTGTTAGGAGTCTGGTCAAAGACCAGAGATGCTATTAGATTGCCCCAGATTCCAGAGGACCGGTATATCATAAAGAAGATTCCAAAATACTGGGTAACTATATATTTTCCAATTTTCCCCACTTTCTGAGCATATAAATTGCCAGCCACGGTAAGGTAAGTGCACTTGGCTGACCAGAGGGGGGCTGCTCCCAGTCCTAAGATCATAGATGTGGGGATGAGTGTGAACCTGCCAAAAATACGTAATTTGGTTATTTTTATGAAACAAAATATAAATCCAAAACACTTATCATTCCACTGAATTTCAGAGAAATGTATTATTTGTACTCCCTCTGCAAGAACAAAAACAGAATGTAAAAGGGGCAAATAATGATTTATGTGTTTTGTCATCATCACGCTAATGCCAGTCCTTACAGAGTTGCGTAAGAGGTCACGATACAAATACAGAATTAAGGCATTACCAACAGAGGTTCAAGTTGCCTCTTTGCAACTTTGGCACCAGAAATCAAGTGATGTCCACCCTCTATTTGCCTAGTATAACAAGTATGGCTGTTTCTGGATAGGCTTTCCACAGTGAGCCAGGCATTAATAAAATCAAAACTAGGCTTAATAATAATAATAGTAGTAAAGTTGGAAGGGACCTTGGAGGTCATCTAGTCCAACCCCCTGCTCGGGCAAGAAACCCTACACCATTTTGGACAAGTCGCTGTCCAGTCTCTTCTTAAAAACTTCCAGTGTTGGAGCATTTACTGCTTCTGGAGGCAAGCTGTTCCACTGATTAATTGTTCTCACTGTCAGGAAGTTTATCCTTAGTTCTAGGTTGCTTCTCTCCTTGATGAGTTTCCACCCGTTGCTTCTTGTCCTGCCTTCAGGTGCTTTGGAAAATAGCTTAATTCCCTCTTCTTTATGGCAGCCCCTGAGATATTGGAATACTGCTATTATGTCCCCCCTTGTCCTTCTCTTCGTTAAACTAGACATACCCAATTCTAGCAACCATTCCTTATATGTTTTAGCCTCCAGTCCCCTAATCATCTTTGTTGCTCTTCTCTGTACTCTTTCTAGAGTCTCAACATCTTTTTTACATCGTCGTGACCAAAACTGGATGCAGTATTCCAAGTGTGACCTTACCAAGGCATTGAAGAGTGGTATTAATACTTCACGTGATCTTGATTCTAGATTCTTGTGTAATGAATTTTACGTGTGATGACCCTGTGAGTGATTCAGAAGCTGCAGCTCTTTAGAATGGAATGCTAAGTTCGTTCAGTTGGACTCCTTACCATTCCTATTTAAAATTTGTTTCCTAAATTTGTAGAGTCAGTTTGGTATAGTTATATATTATATAGACATATTTCCCCTCTCCCCACTGTAAAAGAATATGTTTTAATGATAGCTTGGACAGTTCCAGGGGATCATCGTTTTCACATGAAAAGTAAAAGTGTATTTTCAGGGTTACCTCAACTATTTCAGTCTGTTAATAGAAACTGATGAACATCAAGGAGGCATTCATGAAGATCAGGGGTTTTTTTTGCATACAGAGCTATAAACAAATCCACTAGAAATGCCACATTGCTCAAAGCTTAAATATACAAGCTCTCCACTTATACAAATGTGCTCATGAGGAATCTATTTTCCTAAATCTTCACTCATGATTTGTCAGGATCAAGAAAAAAATCACACAATTTTCAACCTGTTTTGTTTCAACCTGTTTTGTTTCAAAGCACCTTCTGTTCAGTTTTTCTATACACTGTGGGTGTTGTGTGAACTCTATTTTTCTTGCCTATAAAGCAAGTCCTGAAAGAAAATTATTTGGATCAGGCCTTGGAGAACAAGAGAAAAATACAAGCCAATATTTTCACTGCAAAATACACTGCTTATATACTCATTGCTCCTGTGATCCTGCTACTGGGTGAAAATGCACGGACACAAAAGTTGCCTGTAACATGATTTTCACAACTGAGTATGCTACACTGGTTAAACAATTGCTACAGGCCTCAGGATGCTCAAGTTCAATTTTATCCTCAGCCATGGAGATCTCAGCTTAGTCTATTCTACAAATGACTTGTGGGAGAAAAATGATCCTTGAGTTCCAAGAGAAAAAGTGGGATAGCAATCTAACAAAATAAATAAGCAAGCAAAAATTCTATGGTGTGTGTGTGTGTGTGTGTGTGTGTGTGTGTGTGAGAGAGAGAGAGAGAGAGAGAGAGACAAAGAGAGAGAGAGAGAGAGAGACAGAGAGAGACAGAGACACACAGAGAGAGACAGAGACAGAGGCAGATTTGCATGGAGAAATTAGTGTTATAGCAGTAGATGAACTTGTCCTTGTCCTGATATAAATGAAGATTTTTCCATGAAGACATTGTGATTCTGGAATGTCTACATCAGATATGTCAAACTCATGACGTCACGTGACGTTGCATGACGTATTGGAGCTTTCCCCCCAGTGCCGGCAATGGGGTGGGCACAGTTTCCTGATGATGCGTCTGGCCTGCGGGCCGGCAGTTTGACACCCCTGGTCTACATCACATCTACGTAAGACTGACTGCCTAATATAATGAAATGCAGGATATTCCAGAGATGTTATGCTACTACGAATGGATTAATATGCAGATAGTCCTTGGCATATGCCTCAAACTTCCACAAACTGGATTCAGAACTTCCATTGCTAGGCAAGGCAGTTTTAAGTGAGTCATGCCCATTTTTATGAACTTTGTTGCTGTGGTTATTAAGCACATCACCATGTTCATTAAATGAATCAAATAGTCATTAAGTGAATCCAGGTTTCCCTATTGATTGCTTGTCGGAAGCCAGCTGGGAAGGTCATAAATGGTAATCGTATGACTCTGGGATGCTGCAGCTATGATAAATACATGTCAGCTGCCCAAGTAACCCAATTTTGATCACATGACCATTGGGACGTTGTGAAGATTGTAAGTGTGAGTTACTTTTTTCAGTACTGTCATACCTTTGAACAATCATTAAATGAATGGTTGTAAGTCAAGGACTACCTCTATTTATAAGATACGATCATATAAAATAAGCCCTCATAAGAAGAAATAAGGTTTTTGAGAGTTTAATGGTCCAAGTCCAACTTATTTATGGCTGTGTAAAGCTACCTTGTTATATTTTTCTCACGTGATATTCTTGATTTTTTTGTACTCACTAGAGCAGGGGTTCTCAACCTTGGCAACTTTAAGACTTGTGGACTTCAACTCCCAGCGTGCCTGGCTGAGGAATTCTGGAGTTGAAGTCCACAAGTCTTAAAGTTGCCAAGGATGAGAACCCCTGCACTAGAGGTTGGTGGAAATTAAAGTACATGGGTTACATAGCATTCGCCAGACTAGTGCCCTCTGGCTAGGTTGGGGAGGGGTCTACTCCCAGATTTCTACTGCTAACCTGGTCAAAGTTCTGGATGGAGATTCAAGAAATCTCCAGGATGCTCCATCGCTGGAAGTTTTCAAGAAAAGATTGGACAACCATTTACTTGGGATAGAATAAGGGCCCTATGATGCTATGAATTGTACTTCTGAGACATCATGGGTGGGGTGGGGTGTGGAGGATACCAGGCTGATAAAATGTTAGCTAAACTTCTCTTCCCCTACCCCAGGGGTCTTCAAACTTGGTTCTTTTATGACTTGTGGACTTCAACTCCAGAATTCCTCAGCCAGGCACGCTGGGAGTTGAAGTCCACAAGTCATAAAAAGGCCAAGTTTGAAGACCCCTGCCCTACTCTTTCCTTTTGAAATGTAATTATAACTCCTGTCGTTAGATGGTGCCTTTACTGGCTTTTGCTTGGTGTCACTTGGCTCAGGCTTTGTTTGCTAAAGGAGATGTAAGTGGTTGCCTCAGCTACAAAAAGCAGTTGCTATACACTCTCCAGCATATTTGTTTATTTGTTCTGCTTTTTTGCTCCTGTTCTAATAGCTCATGAAAAGGGCTGCACAGGAGTGGCTGGATTGTTCTGATGAGAAACCCTTCACTGACATATCAGAGGTGGACTGGTTAAAAAAAAACAAACACAAAAACAAAAACAAAACCACAAACTAGAGATCAGCAAAACCATCTTACCATCTATAGTATGGTCTAAAGCAACAGCTGCAATTTTATAGATGGAAATTGTGGCAACCCAAATGGCTATTCCTTCAAATCCAAAATTAGTAAGACTATTTGATCTCTGATTCTCCCAGTGTCTTACTTTAAGTATATCTGAAAATGATCTCAGTGTGTGTGAAGAAATGCTCAAAGCTAAGTGAGGCAGAAGAAATACACCAAAGTTATTCACCACAGATCTGATCTTCTCCTTTTTTTCTCTGTTATTCCAAGGGCAGGGAACTATTGCTGCCCTTTCATTCCCTACTTCTATTGCCAATACCATATTGAAATTGGTATCGTTTTGAGGCCTGGCCTGATCTCAAATATTTAAAAGCTCTCCCTTCTCTTCATCTTAGGGAGCTGAAGGCCCCTATTTCATTCTTTAAAAACTTACATACAAAGTTGTCTATTGGCTCTGTTCATTTGCGGATCTTGGCATGTCGTAAAAAACCCAGTTCTATCCTTCAAGTCAATAAAAGTTTCACACCTCTTTAGATATTTTTCCATTCTTCTTCCCAGCTGCTATCTGCTGCTTCCTCAGGTATCAGTAATGTTTATAGCCTTAAAGCATTCATTAAAAACATTTATTTGTCCTATCAAATCCTAAAGTACTTTTGTGAAGCCCAAACCATCTAATGAGCAGATATCAACCTATCTACTCTGTAGCTATACATTTTCCAATTTAGTTCGATTCAGTTAGATTTTTCATTGTGGTATCCCCCTACAGATCAGTCAGCCAGAAATTATATCTGTTGTCCCAAATATGGAGAAGGGAAGGCAGAGCTGGGGAGTAGAGTTAAGTATGTCATCAGTTTAGAGTCCTTGCATTCCCACAAGCATTCCAAGTCCAATCCCTCTTGAATTCTGTTAACCCTTATCTGGTGCCCATTTAGTTTTAAACTTTAGGTGACTAGATTCTTGTTTATTGGCTGGAATAAATCTTTTATGCTGCAACTTTAAGAATGATCCTAATTCTTTGTGTCTGGCACAATGCATTGCAAATGTCATAGGAATTAGGAAATACTTATTACCAGCTGGCATAGAAGTTTCCCAAAGAGAATGTAATATAGCAGCACATGGAGCCTACAATGGTCCACTTGCATCCAAATTTCTTAATGACGACTGATGGGAAAAACATGGAGGACAGAATGAGAGCAGCGTAGATCACACTCAGGGAGGCAACTCCCAGACCTTCTTCAGAGTGGAGGCTGCTCTGCACAGACAAAATGCAACAGAGGCACATATTTATAGCAAACACGATAATGCATGGGGGACAATGATAGATAAAAATAGAGGAAGACACAGTTAAGCCAGAGAGGTTTGGCAATGAAACCATGATATCAAACACATATGACAAATGCATTGTCATCACAAAATGCTGCCTTAGCTTACTGTGTCCTGACCTCTGAAGAAGTCAGAGCGAATGGGTGATGATGTCATCACACACATTTCATCAAGCCTCCCTCCATGGGTGCTCACAGATTAAGGTCCTCTATTGGGGAATCCAGACTCATCAGTCTTTATTGTACAGAGCAATGAAAATATGTAGTATCTTTTGCCATGGGGCAGTTTTAGAAAGGAAGCAGATTGACCAAGCCACCAATTGCCACCAATAATCAATTAAAGTGCTAATGTTTATCCAAAGCTATTCCAGCCTGAGAAAGTTAGGTGGTAAGTTCTTGTAATGTGAGAAAGACTTTGCTGAGGGAACAAACAGATAAGAGGGTGCATGGCCCACAGCTGCATAATGGACAGAGAAAGTGACTTTCAGAGGCTGCAAAGGAGATAGCGGGAGTTTTGTACTTTCAGAATTGTAAGGATTTGAATCTTTGAAAGGAATCTTACAATAAGGAAGCACATCTGATGGTGTTTCCTATCTGGTCTACCTGGATGATTGATAGTTTATGTCACGGGTATTAAAACTTGGCCCTTTTATGACTTGTGGACTTCAACTCCCAGAGTTCCTCAGCCAGGCACACTGGTTTATGTAGTCATGAAAGGGCAGCAAGTTGTTGGGAATGAATGTTGTTGAAAAGTGATAGATGCTGAAGATTTTCTGCCCCGATACAACAAAAATTATTTGGTCACACCACCAGGATCACTGCTCTTATCTTGAGGCACTTACTATTTATTTCAATTTGTGGGTTAAAACTTTCCTCCATTAGGCAACCTCACCTCATCTGTTTGAAAATAATAGCATTTTGCCTCTGAAAATCAGGTTTTCCCAAGGCAGCATACAGAACATTAAAATTACAGAGAATAATTTTAACAGCAATTAAAAGACATAATAAAATAAATAAAACAGCCACCAGAGTGGTTAATCATGTCTAGGCAATATATATTTAGTATGATAAGTATTATATGAATACACATCACACATACACAAATGCATAGGTACATATAAATGTACATGATCAGGAAAAAATAAAAGCAGAGAAATGTGGAAAGCAAATGAATTTATATCAATTCTATATAAGGTGGTAATACAGTTGGTAAAACATCAGCCCACAACCATTGTGTCACATGACACTACTTAAAAGCCACTCCACCAATAAATATAATGGTTAGCATCGTAAACATTTTAGGTCCATACCCTTCAATTAGTCAATCCCCCCAAAAAAAGAGAAGTGAAGTGAAGTGAAGAGAAGCGAAGAGGAGAAGAGAAGAGAAGAGAGCATGTACAATTCATTCTTTGCATATTCTGGAATGGATAGTGCGCAACAGGATCTCATAGATCCAAATACAGTTAACCTACCTGAAGATTCTGGAGCCCTCCATAAGCAGTAAAGAGAAATGTGAATCCCAATGAAATCACAATAACGTTTTTCAGATATGAGTCCATAGCTGAGTCATAGAAGTTCCCAATGGAGAAACCTGAGAGATGAGGGTCTAAGCTGGTTTCTAGCTTTCCTTCACCTTTAACATAAAGGAGTCATGTTAGCTATATGAATACACCTGCCCACAAACATTGCCTTCTTCGGCTTTGAAAATGTTACAAGTCTGGTAGCACTGGGAAGAAATAGTACCATTTAACCTGATGTGAAGTATTGACTGGGCTCCACAGGAGGCACACAACATTTGTATGATGTCTTCTCTAAAATTTTGTAAATCATTTCCAACCACAAGGCAACTTTCCAGATTGTTTTTTTTTAAAAAAACAGATCTCTCTTCCTTGCCCACTCACACTGAAGGAGGAGTATATTTTAAGAAACAGGTGGGTGGGATACAGTTTTGGCTTACCATTCCATTGAAAAGGTCACTTGGAAAGCTGTAGCACTTACTATTTCCCAAAACAGTGTTCCTCAAAATATTTTCTTCCAGATATGTTGGAGAGCAAATCCCATCATTCCCAGCTATTAAATATCTCTATGCAACAAACATCACATATCTGCTGCAAACTTTAAAAAAGAATTTGTATGCAACAAGTCATATTAAACCAATCTGCACAGAAGGAGAAGCTGAGAGATCAACAGATATACTGTAGAGTAGAAACCCAGGTGAAGAGTACAGATACAAAGCAGGACCAAGAATACATACCTTTAATAACTAATAAATAAATAAGCAAATAAATAAAGCCATGCCAAACATAAGAAAAATCTAGATAAATATGAACAATTCAAGACAAATGCCTTTGTGTCTCCAGGAATAGTTTCTATATAACCAAGGCTATGACTGAATACATGAATATATTTTATAAATCATGGTTTGCAAACAATCGTGTATATAAATTCAGTTAAGATCACTATTTTTTTTTTTTTTTGCCTCAGCATGCCTCACAAAGCCTCAGGTGTCAGTGGATCCAGATCACAACTAGCCTGTTCAGTTAGTTCCGCAGAATTTTCCAACTTGTTGTGAGTGAATCTTTCTTTACTGTAGAAATTTGTCAAGGCTGAAAAGTTGTTTTTTTTTTGTACCAAGCTCTAAATGTATCTCAAAGGCCTGTGGTATGTCAGCCTTGACACTCTTTTAGTTTTTTTTTCTGTCAGGGCACCTAAGATTAAACTGACTCCAAAAGAGCCCAGACAGTCTTTGCCTGTCTGTCTCAGCTCTTATATATGCAGGGAATTTAAAGAATGTCCTCTTGAATCCTTTCCTTACTACAGCAATGCAGGCCTGACACAATAATTTGCTATAGAATGGACATTTCTAGCAAACCAAGGAACATTTTTATGTAGCTTAAAAAAGAAAGAAAGAAAGAGCTCCGTTTTTCCTTGAAGATCAATTTTCCTTTCTCTAAACTTATTTCAGTTGTTTACTAATACCCTTCTTTGCCTTACTATTAGCCTTCTGTTTAAAAATTCATACAACTTTAACAAACATTAACAGTTCAATATTTGGGGTGTATTATCAGCTACCCTATTCATCTTAATAGCCTCACATGTGAAAGTTTATGAAACTTTTCTTCAGTACCATGATTGCACTCCTCCACTGCACTCAGCAGATTGCTTGTCTTTGCATTGCATGCTAAGCCATCAAGATTTACAATCCTGACAGCTGCATTCATCTGTACCAAGCAAAAAACTAAACAATCTGCATCATGGCTTAATGTACTGTATGAACTCAGTCTCATATATGTTAGCAGTATTTGCAAAATATGTCTCCTACATTCAGTCAATCAAATCTAGCAGGGATTAAGAAAGATGTTCTCTTTTGAACAGGTAACTTTCAGTTTTAGTTTGACAACCAGAGAGCTGAGTTGACTAAGTCTTTGCAAAGATGGAAAATGAAATTTCTTTCCCAACCACTTCAAGAAAAGACTGGCAGCCCAGGACCCTCATGTCACTGGAGCTCATGTGGAAAAAGCAGAAATTGAAACTGGGATCAAAATTATCTTATCCTTCTCACCCCTCTAATGTTACGTTTGTTGCTTTGGTAGCTGATCTACTGCAATCTCTTTTTGTTTCTCCTCTCTCTCCCCTACCCCACTTTCATCCCACCACTATAAACTATAAACTGATGTTTAACATGGAACATTTTGTCCAGAGCTGGATCACAATGATTTGTGCCAGCTCTGTTTAGATAATTGCATACCTTGGCAAAGCAGATGGATTTTCCACAGAGGCAAGTGGGAAGGCCAGTTTCAGATGATTCCAGAGGTCAAAAGGAGATTGAAATATTGATTCATGCAACCCGTCCTTTACATGTCTACTCATACAATCTTCAGCAGGCTTCTCACCATCTTTATGTAGGATTTGCACCATGAAAAAGGAGGGCACTGTGATATTATTCAGTAGCTAATGTCAGATTTTGGTCTGGGAGACCAGCAGCCAATTTATTATCTATTTTTGCAAAAACTCAGTCAGCTCCGCTCTTTGGTTGTCAAACTGGAACTGAAAATTGCCACCTACCCAGTCATATCTTGATTCATTTGGCCCATGAATTAGCTCACTTGTTCAAAAGAGAGCATCTTTCTCAATCCCTGCTGGATTTGATTGACTGAATGTAAGAGACACCTTCTTGGAAAAACAGGTCT
>NW_024096691.1:217500-232500 GCF_016545835.1 Crotalus tigris
GCAACTGCAAAATGGCTTTGATGGCAATAGTAGACACCCACAGGCATTCTTAGAGCTCTGACTGATCACAGCAGAGGGAAGTCACTGGAGACACAAGCTGCTAAAACTATTTCCGTTGCTGAATCCTCCTCTGCTTGCTTCTCACCGACACTGCACCTAGGCAATCTCCTCTTCTAACGTATTCAGTCAGGTAACCTTTGAAGTCATGTTTCCACCTCACCCACTGCAAGTCTGATGACTATTGTCCAAGAGTGGTGTTGGACCCCTGAGCTGCTTTTTCAGAATCAAGACAGAATCTTCTGAGACTGGTAGTTTTATGCTATTTAAAGTCTGTCTTCTTATTCTATTTGAACACCAGTTCCCCCCCCCCCCAAATAGAGAACTTTTTATTATACGTTAGTTAGTCTCTCTTGACTTGACACACCATACTGTTCCTGCAATAAGCCTTTAAGCAGGAACAAAAAGTGTGTTGCAATGCACCTCTGTCTTTCACCATCCTCATCTTAATTTCATATTTAATGATAGTGAACCGAAACATGCCAGAAGTGACTGCCCAAGTCACCTGGTTCCAGGAGGAAGGGAATGCATCAGCAAGGTTACTGAGTCTCCTCTCCAACTGACTCAGCAGGTTTGAGCAAAAAATGGCTCTGCAAACCACGCTATGACAATTGTCCCACAAATGGGCTGTAGAAGTTTTGCCATCCCCTCCCCAATCCACACATTCTTGCTATGACATCATGCTTATATTATTTTTGTCTTACAACTTTGGTTTCTTAATCATTATTTAGGGCAGGACAATATGTGTAAACCAGACCACAGAGTGAAATTCACATATTCCTAACAATAACATGTTGATTTGGGGCTAGCATGTTGAGTAAACCCAACCACAAGGTATATAAAAGATCCCTCTCCTGCCCCCCCCCAACTGCAATTTACTTGAAAAAAAAAAGCAATGCAGAAATTGTACTTTAAAAGTGCAGTTAATTATGCCATTTCTTAAAATGGCTGCCATTGAGAGCAATTTTCTTTTAAAATAAAAGCAGCATTTTTCTTAAATAGAATTGCATGAAGCCACATTAATGCCTATAAGCATTAAATCCAGAAGCGCATTAATGACTCCTTTTCTTTTAAACAACAACAACAACAGCAACTTGTGCCAGAGTGTGTATGGACAAGAAATAAAAATTTAACACAAAGCAGTTCATCTATAAGAACACTCTATAAACAGGTGACAAAATCCACAGGTAGGCAATCTTGGCTCTTTTATGACTCGTGGACTTCAACTCCCAGAATTCCTGAGCCAGCCATAAAAGAGCCAAGATTGCCTACCCCTGAGATAGGCCAACTAACATTGGATGTTCTTGTTTTGACAGTCACACGGTCTTGGGATCATGAGATCACCAGTGTAACTTTTCCAGTAAACTTCCAACAAGCAAAGTCAATGGGGGAAGCTGGATTCGCTTAATGATTGCATGATTCACTTAACAGCTGTAGCAATTCAATTAAAAGCTGGCAAAAAAGTCATAAAATGGACAAAACTCATTTAAGAAGTTCCTTGCTTAGTAACAGAAACTTTGGGCTCAGTTATGGCCGCATGTCAAGGACCACCTGTATTAGAACAAGAATTTGTAACCATTCCATTCTGGTGGGAGAGCTGCCTCCCACCAAATATATGGAAACTATTGCTGCATCTACCAGCAAAGAGCTCCCTTGATGTTTGATAATTGAGGAGACATCCATCCTCTTCTTTCAGCAGATATTCCATGAAATATCTCACGTTCAGTGTGTTTAACATCTCTTTATTAACCTGATACTGATACAAAGTTATAGGCAGCTCCATAATAAATACAGAAACTGGACAACTAGATCAAAAAGACCCTCAATAATCTAACAAAAATAAAGATCAAATTACAAGAGAAGAACTCTGACAAATGAAAAACAGTGGACTCATTCTCCCACATTTCTATTGATACCCAGAAATGCACAAGTCCAACATACCTCTTTGTCCAATTGTACCATTCTGAGAGACCCTAATTTATAATGTAGTCAAAGACCTCACAAAAAAAGCTTGGACACCTCACAGAGGAGAGTAAATACCCCACCACAGTGATTCCAGAAAGCCAAAGCCCTAAAAATAGAGGAAGATGAAATTATAGTTTTATCTGATGTCACAGCACCATTCATGTCTATAGATTGTGAATTAGGAAAAGAATCCATTGCATCAGTGCTACATAGCATACATGACTTGAAACTGAAATACCTAGAATCATAAACCACATCAACCTCTTTCTCATATTCACTTTGATGGACAAATATACCAATAAATCAGAGGCACACCTATGGGAATGCCATTCTCAGGATTCATAGGAGACATCCTAATGTAGTGTAAAAAACTATAGCACTCCCACACATGAAACCAAACATATGGATCTGATATGTAAATGACACTTTTGTCTTAATAAAAAAAAAGAACAACACGAGACAATCAACAATATCTTCAAAGGAATAAAATTGACAAAGTAGGGAGAAAGCAACAACTACTCTTCTGGATATCCTCATCAGTAGAGAAAACAATGGCAAATAAGAAACACAAGTCTACTGAAAAACAACCCATACTAGCTAGTGCTCCATTACCAAAGTGACAATTCAACCTCCCACAAGAGGAACTGTATAGAAACATTCAGACAAGCACAAACACACTGCAGCAACCTGGAATACCAGAAAAAAAAGAAACACTTATACAACACTTATACAACATATTCCAACACAATAGATATCCATGCAACTTTATCAAAAAAATGCTCGACCATTTAACTGACTGTAGCACAACCAATACAAGCTATGAAAAGGATAACACTGCCATACATCAAAATCATCTCAGAAAGAACCAACAGATTATTACAACCACACAGCATCATGTAGCACAGAAACCAATTTAAACCCTCCAAAACATCTCAACGAAACCAACAGAGCCAGTAGCCCAAGAAGAAGAAATAGGAGTCATCTGCAGTACAACATACAATTTAAGGACTGTAACAGCCACTAGGTAGGAGAAGCAGAAGACTAGCAAAGCATATCCATAAAGGCCTGTCAGAAGACTTAATAAAATAATCTCACTTGATGAAATAATCTCATGTCCTCTTCATTAGTCAACACCCAGATAAACAATGATTAACAGCAAACAAACAACCAGAAAGCAATACCCTAATAAGGAGCCACCAAGGAGAAAACCACACCTCCACTGAACCTGGGAGGGCAAGCTACTGTGTATAAACTCTGAATGGCTTTAAAGCATAGAGTTTGTGGCTCCTGGGGTAGCAGGCAGTCATGAATATTTACGACCATTGAATTTACAGCCATTGAACAAACAAACAAAGCGTAGTGGATTGCAACATGGATATGTTGGGCTCACAGTGCAAGAATGCCTCACATGGCAGAAGACAGTCTATTTTGAAATTTCCTTATGCAACCATTGGGTCAATAACTATTGCTATATCATACCACAATTGTATAACCTCCTGTTGTTTAGTCCTTTGCAAATTTAGAATAAGCATCACCCATGCCACATTTTGAACAGTAACAACATTGCAGTAATGGGTGGCACAGTGGTTAGAATGCAGTATTGTAGGCTAATTCTGCTGACTACGAGCAGTTCGATCCTGACTGGCTCAAGATTGACTCAGCCTTCCATCCTTCCGAGGTCAGTAAAATGAGGACCCAGATTGCTGGGGGCAGTATGTTGATTCTGTAAACCACTTAGAGAGGGCTGTAAAGCAATGTGAAGCAGTATCTAAATCTAAGTGCTATTGCTATTTCTAAACACAACTAATCAGAATAATTTTCACAGATTTTAACATGATTTATGTCTCAGTAATAATTTTTAGAATCTATTCAACCTATTCTCTAAGCCAAGCACCTGTGAGCTTTTGTACAAGTTCAGGCAAAGAATGAGCTAGATGTGGATGAGTTGGTTTTGCTGCTCCCTTATTTTGGGAAACAAACTTGGCACACTCCTTTTCCAATAAATTTCCATTTTCTTGTGCAATATAGTACCGCTACAATATGATATAGCCAGAATTGGATCAATTTATGATCAATTTAGGTTCATTGTGAAAAATATCTATGGTAGCAAGATACCCCATTAGCAATCTAATCAGATAAGGCCTATCCAGTCATGATCTTGATGTTAGAAATAGAATTTAGTCCAGAAAGTCTGAAACAATAGTTCATCTAAGTAAAAGTAATGGCTTTAAAGATAAGCCCCTGTTGCTTAGATTGAACAAAAAGAGAAGCCCAACATCATACAGAATGAAGAGTTGATGAATAGGACAAGGAGAGGACTTGAGATCACCCACAAGTGCTTCAGATAGCTGCTCCTTATTAGAGCTCAGGCTGGGAAGGGTTGGTTTAGAGCTCTGTGAGATATAGGAAGAGGTGTCTTGCTCAGACTGTGATTGGTGCCTTTGAAAGGACATTAAATTCACATATTTTCCCCCCCCTCTGTCTCTCCCCTTCCCTCTCTCCCTCCCCTCCTCTCTATCTCTCTCTGTATAATAAGCAGCTGGAAGGTTTGATTGGACTAAGGGTCTAAATACATTTGAAATAAGATTTTGGAATTAATTATAAAGAATCCTTCCTATGAGAAATGGTTTTATTTTGAAACATAAGATTTTAAAAATTAGGCACTAGACTAGAGGGAATTAGAGGGAGATTGTAAAGATTACAATTCAAGGAGAAAAACATTTAAATTCAATTTACAATTACAGAATAAAGCAAAATATTTTACTGTAGGATATATTGAACGACGGACTGAAAAGTCAATTGTACGAGTGTCTGTTCTATAGATATACTGTATCTGAAAGATGCTATCTAAAAGATGCTATGAAAGAGGAGCACATTGTACCTAACAAGTGAGACTGATTTTATAAGAGAAACTGGCTTATGTTTTAATAATTAAAAGGGAGGTACAAGCAATATACCAAAAGAGTGACCTAGATAACCTTCCTATATTGGATTCAACAAATGAGTTTTGTTAAATGAAAGGTGAAAAGAAAAAAAAATCAAGTTCAATGACATTATTTGACGGGGCTAAAGAATAAGATGTTAAAAGTAAAAATAAGAAATATAAAGCTGTTTTATTTGATCAGTATTAAAAGAGATATATTGCTATTTCTGATAACCCCTATAGACTTTTGCTGATATCAGGACTGAGATGACAATGGATTATGAGAGAGTTGGGATATAGGAAGAAGATATTGTATTTGTATTTTAAGAGAAGTTACTAAAATTGTTTATACTTGTGATGAAGTTGAGCAGTTACTTCTTTACTATGTCTTTTTTTCTTTTCTATATTATTTTTTCTTTCTTTTCTATTTTTCTTTCTATTTTCCCCCTTTTTCTTTCTTTTTTGCACTTTCTGCTCTTTCTTTTTACTATTCTTTTTTTCAATTTGTATTATTTACTGTTGCAATTATAATAATTAATAAATTTACCACACACAAAAAAAGAAATTCTATAAGGCTAGCCACCAGGTGTCATTGAAGCATAAGTCTGCAAAGCAGTGGTCAGCCCTGCCACCCTTCTGCTCTTTGACAGTTAGGACAGCTTTTTAAAAAAACAAACAAATTACACGAATGGAGACAAACAAGAGTTCTGCCATTTCAACAGCACAACAAACTGTGCAGCTGTGTTTTCGGGCCGCTGGCCAAGAGTATGTTGTTTTTGCTGTTTTTCCCTCCAGCTGCTACAAAGGGCTGACCCATGACAAGCCAAAAGGGAATATGTGTGCATGTGTGTGTGTGGGGGAGAGGGGGACATCCATACACAGCCAGCTAGCAGCTCATCAAGATAAAACCACAAAAATTTAAATGCTTGAAAGCATGCTGCAGAGATACCGTTGCTTGCCTTGAACTATCACAATCCTAACTCCTCTTGGCTGGTTTCCCTACACTAAATAAAGCTAAGCAAGATCTGGCTGCTGTGGAGGAGGAGAGGAAGATATTCAGCCTAATCTGCTTCATAGTTAGCTTAGCTCTTTCATTTGTTTCCTCCAGAGTCATGGGGGATAATTTCTGACACTTTTGAAATCTTTGTGTGAGCAAGAAGAGGTTCTGATTGACCCATGCCTTTCTTTCCTGCTTCCTGTCCTGAACAGGTATAGATTTCAGCTGCTATGTTTTCTCAGCCAAGGGCAGATCTGTAAGAGGGATGAACATCGTCTAGAGTAGGGGTCTTCAGACTTGGCAGCTTTAAGACTTGTGGACTTCAACTCCCAGAATTCTTCAGCCAGTCCTGGCTGGCTGAGGAATTCTGGGAGTTGAAGTCCACAAGTCTTAAAGTTGCCAAGTTTGAAGACCCCTGCTCTAGAGCAGTGTTTCTCCAGCTGTGTGGACTTCAATATCTTGCCTGGGAAATTCTCGGAGTTGAAGTCTACACAGCTTAAAGTTGCTGACACACTGGTCTAGAATTTGCCTTACAGTCCAGCATTCCCTGGTGAGAATGGCCTTGGCGTCAGCTCCAGAAGATAAAGGTAGAGGTTAATTAAAGTGAATTTTGAACTGAGAAACCAGGTTTAGAACAGATTAGAAAATTACCTTCTGTTATCTGGATGTTTTAATCCAAAGATGATTCTGGTTCCCTGAAGCTAAAAATGAGGACATGCAGTACATAATCAGTCACTATATTTATTCCTTCTCCCCTTCTTTATTGATCTCATTTTGTTGATGGGTCACAAATAAATTCAATGAATAAATAAGTAAATAAATAAATGTCAGTTTATAGTTTTGTTGTTCATGGTATGCTAGCACTGCTCTAAAATATTTTTTTCTTTCCAGGCAGGTCTTATGAACTTCTTGAGGAAGCTATTATAAGAACTGCATGCTTAAAAAAAACACATCAAAGACATATAGCACTATCGGCAGTAGATTATTTCTTTACAAACATATGTAACTGTAAACAGCAGATATGAGAATAATGTCTTCCTAACATCTGAGGGCCAAATGAAAAATGGCCCACTGAGACTACGATCAGAATTTTTTTCCATTTAAAAGAGAAAACCAAACCTTTCTTTTCTTTTCTCCTATTTGCATAATTTTGTCTAATTGAGTTGAGTCTCCCTTGAGGACCCTTTCCGGTCGCTGAATTAAATTGTTATCTACCCTTCTTTGAATTCATCCAAAATGGTGCCTACATGACCATCTGCTGCTGCCTTCCAATCCCCAATGCTAGGAAGATGCCATACTCATATCTGCTGTTTACAGTTACATATGTGTATAAAGAAACGATCTACTGCCGATAGTGCTATATGTCTTTCAGGTATTTTTTTTAAGCATGCAGCTCTGATAATAATTTGCTTCTATTATGCTTCTTTCAAGTCACCACCAAACAATACCATCCTGGTTACTCGTATCCAGTGTGAGATAAGCATAATGAATTTTTGATTCTTATGGCTGTTTTGTTCTCCCTCGCCAATCAGCGGGAAAACTTTTGCCAATCCTGGCACTGGCACAGGAATGGATGGCTGTGATTGAAGGAGTCTATCCATCATTCAGAGGTTGCTAATACGCTTTTTTCCCCTAAAGCAGTGTTTCTCAACCTTGACAATTTTAAGGCATGTGGACTTCAACTCCCAGAATTCCACAGCCAGCAATGCTGGCTGTGGAATTCTGGGAGTTGAAGTCCACATGCCTTAAAATTGTCAAGGTTGAGAAACACTGCCCTAAAGAATCTTTTTCCCATGAAGAACAACTATCAATGTTTTAGGATGAATTTTAATCGAGAAAACCATTTTGAAACTGAAGCAGGGAGGGGGAAGTTACAAAATGTTTCTCTTATTCCAGTCTGAAATGAATCTGGGCTTTCTTGAAGCTGCTGTTCATTTTTGACAAAATCCTTCTGACCTTGGCTCTTTCTGTCATGTTATCTAAAAAGAGGAATGCTTTGAGGCAGGAACATCTTGACAGATAAAATGAATATTCCCCCCCCCCAATGCTTACATTCCATAAAACAAATCTTATATCATTAGCCCTCACCTAGACAGGTACCACATATTGTAACCCAACTTCCTTTGCTTTGCAGAATGATAGCAGCCAATAAGTTCTTTGGGCTATCATTAATTGTGGAATTTGTAAGATGGGAAAGAATATTTATCTTTTAGTGAATGCTACTGCTAGTTCCTATGCTTCTGAATAAACTAAAGGCATGGTGCTTTTTGCCTGAAAATTATCTTCTCCCATTACAGTTTTGGGCCAGCACATTCAAGAATATGTGCTCCAGTTGAGCTAAGAATATATTCACATTATCAGAAGGGAAGCAGTACTAATGGGAATAAATTTAGCACTTTTCTAGAGAAGCACTAAACCTGTGCCTAAAAAATTAACTTGGTTAACAGGTTGAACATTTTGGGCGTAAGCTGAAACATGAGAACTCACCAGGAAGTAAAAACCAAATAACTCTGTTGGGAAGTGCCCAAAGATTGGAAGAGAAGAATCCCAGTGAGCACATCCCAGCCCCTGACCATGTCATAGAGACCACATTGCAGATTGTTCCTGTGATAGGTCTGTGTTGGGAAAAGAAGCAAACTTTAAAAGTGGAATAGCTAAATGCAATTTTAAGCATTCTCAGAGGTAGGTTAGGGATGAGATAAAGGTGATTTAATGACATGCTCTCTAAAGATGGTAGGAAGGCATCTTTGTACAAAAGATAGTGGGATATAAGGATGAGTTCTGTACTACATTCACAAGGAATTGCTACACTGAGATCCCTGTTAAGCAGTGGATGCCAGGTGATCATCAGTCCTCAATTTGTTTAAATCTGAGAATTAACATTGGCTACAGCAGGGGAGTCAAATTGCATCTTGCTGAAACCGCGCCCACCCCAGCCCAGCAATGAGGAAAAAGTCGCGATACGTCACAACACATCACGTGATGTGGCGAGTTTGACACCCCTGAGCTACAATCAATGGGAAACAAAAATGTAAAAGTACAATAGGTTATTAGCATGTATTTTATAGTTGATGGTGATATCTAAATTAATAATGGTGGTGTATTCAGACTCACTATTATATATGTATATCTATCATAGGCAACACTGAACATGTTCATCAACAGCAAAGAAAAAGAAACATCAACCACATTTGCTTTATTGTTTTACAGATCACCAGGAATCAGGCTTGGCTCAGTGGCACTAGCTAAATCATATTACATTTGGATAGTTATAATTTCAGCCTTCCAATTTATTCTGACCCCTGTTCAGAATCAGACATGTTAACTAAGTCAGCTGATAGTATTATAAATGTTCCAGATTATATCTATTGTGTAGTGGAAGAAGAAATAAATGAGATTGGTGATAAAATGAGGAATGGGAGAGATTAAGAATTAGAATTGATAATTTGTTGTTTTAAACTTAAACTATGGTAATTGTAAACTGATAAAGTTATAAAACAGGTTTAGTAATAATAGAAATTTAAAATAGAAATGGAATATTTAAATGTATTATGTTAATCGAGGGAAATAGAGAGGGGATAGTGAAATGTATTGAGTTGAGTTGTTTATATATGTTTTTACTTTTGAATGTTGGACCACCCAACCACCACGGTGGGTCCTGAGTACTTTTTCTTAAGAATTTAAAAAAACCAATAAAATGTGTTAAAATAAATAAATAAATGAATAAATGTTCCAGATTAATTGAAGACATTCCCCTGCCCAGTGGTAGGATTCAAATATGTGAACAACTGGTTCTCTGTGTGGATGCCACTTCCGGAAGTCCATTCTGGGCTTGGGCAACAAAAAATTAACTACTGGTTCTGCCAAAGAGGTGCGAACTGGCTGAATCCCACCACTGACCCTGCCTAAGAAGTCTACATGTCTGTGTCCCTTGTTAAGGCAGATCTCACACATAGGCTGTGATAAGAAATCCTACACTGGTTTGTTTACACTGAAAGATCTAAAGATCAGTGATAGATAGCTTTGAATAGAATATATAGCTCATTGGATTAAAGTTTTAGTCAGGAAGAGAAGTGACAGCCAGTCCATAATTCTTTTTTTGGCTCATAGTAAATAATTAATTTACATACTTTACATTAATTTCATATATATACATTTTTAGTAAATAAGTATTTTTATTTTTCACTCTCCTAAGTCAAATCAATGGGTGATTATACAGACAACTGTATATAATCTGTGTAGAATAAATACAACGTAATGCAATAGTACAAGACATGCAAGTGTATTTATTTTATCCAGTAGGAACAATACACATACAGAAAACTGTCCATTTCCAGATATGGATATAGAGTGAAATTTGTTTTTATTTATTTGTTTGTTTATCAAATTTAGATACTGCTGATCTCTCTCAGAGCAACTCAAGGTGACACCTTGCCAATGATTTCTTTGACATTGTTGCTGCAAACTTACCATTGTGCCTGATCCTGTTCTCCCTGTTCTAGTCTGAAGGTGAGAAATGGGGTTTGCAGGCAGTGAAGACTGCTACAAAGGAAGGAGAGTCTGAGTTGTGGGTTGCACTGGGCTCTCCAGGCAGCTACTAGTGGGATGCCAGACTAGCACCATCTCCCAGCTCATGACCATGGTGGCTTGTCACGATGGACTAGATCCTGAGAAAATGATAGCAATATAAGCAGTTAGGTGCTTATCGTCTTTCTAAAACAGACTTTCTACAGATGAGGAAATGGGGAGGCTTGGCACAAACCCAAGGGGATGAGAATAAGATCCCCATGCCGACTGGCACAAACATTGACCAACTCATCTCTTGGTCTGGAAGAACAAGTTCTGATTGGTTATCACTTCTGTGACTGCCCTACAGTCTAATGAACAAGTAAACACATTTATTTCTGTAGCATTCTAGTATCCTAAAACAGATGGAACTCCCCATTCAAGCTTTACTTTCTTGTCATTGTCAATCAATGAAATCTTCATTACAGTCATATACCAGCATAACGCAAATAAAATACAAACAATTAGTAATTTTAAAAGCCAAATAAGTATATATTCATGTACATACACATATACACACACAAACACATACAAAAATCTTCTAAAAATCTATAAAAGTAGATTAAAAACATTAATTAAATAGAAAAAAAATATAGGTTAGTATATGGCTAACTAATGTATTATCAGCTGACAAGTTAAATATTCATTAAGGCTGGTTTGAGGCAGAGTCATCATCTGACAGATTTTAATCACTGCTGACATTGGCAACATTGTTGTTATAGTGAGATTAGTGTCTACAAGCAACAGGGAGGTATAAAATTGTCCTGTGCATCCTGGGTATTTAGGCAGATGAATGTCTCTGTAGGCACTGGAGGAGCACATGCACTGTTGTTTCTTTATGCCCAGAATCACCGGGATATTGCCTCTCTGGGTAAGGTATCCTCCTTGCAAATGTGAAAGCAAAAAGATTTGGGCAATGGAGAACGTTCTGCATGAGCAAACCTTACAGAAACTCTATGGCACAGGTCGGCAACCTGCGGCTCCGGAGCCAGATGCAGCTCTTTGAGCCTTCCCCTGTGGCTCCCAGCCTCCTCTGCCTTTGCAGAGAGAGAAAGAGACAGAGAGAGGCAATTGCGCTTCCCTGCCTCTCTCTCTCTCTCTCTCTCTCTCTCTCTCTCTCTCTCTCTCTCTCTCTCTCTCTGTGTGTGTGTGTGTTTTGTGTGTGTGTGTGTATGTGTAAAAGAGAGTGCACTCACAGTGTTCTCCGAGGAGCTGAAAAGCTTACTGGGTGGAGCTCCTCCCTTTGCTGTGTCTCTGCAGGAAGCAGTAAGGGCAGGAGACAGCTAGTTAGCCCAGCTAGGCTGACTCAGGAATTCTGGGAGTTGAAGTCCATGAGTCATAAAAGAGACGAGGTTGCCTACCCCTGAGCTTGTTGGACAACAGCTTGAAGCTTGCCAGGTGAGCAGCAGATAGGAGGGGGGGGAGAAAGAGAGAGAGAGAAAGAGAGAGAGAGAGAGGGAGGGAGAGAGAGAGAGAGAGAGAGAGAGAGAGAGGAAAGAGAGAGAGAAAGAGAGTGGGGAAGAGGAGTGGCAGACCAAGGGCAGATAGAGAGGGAGGGAGAGAGAGAGACAGAGAGAGAGAGAGAGAGAGACCCTTTTGACATCTAAAATGAAGATAACACTGCATATATCCTTTTTTTACCTGTGTGTGTACGTAATTTTATTCTCTTAAAGCATTCTCTTGGTGATCATTGTTTTAATAGTATGGATATTCCCAAGAGTCATATTTTTACTTTCATTTTTAATGTGTACATATACATATACATACACACACACACACATAAACACACATACACACACACACACCTATAATAAAGGTAAAAAAGGATATATGCAGTGTTATCTTCATTTTAGATATCAAAAGGGTTTTGCGGCTCCAGGTGTTTTGTTTTTGGTGGGAAACCGGTCCAAGTGGCTCTTTGAGTGTTTTGGGTTGCCTACCCCTGCTCTATGGGAATAAATTAGCCCATCTCTTACTCTCCTCTGTCCATGTTTGTACTGTAGGAGAAGAAAAGGTAGAGCCAGGAGGTGGAGTTAAACATGTCATCAGCTTAGAATTGTTAAATTGCCACAAATGGTCTAAGTCCAACCCCCTCTTGAATTTCATTTACCCTTATTTGGTATTGAACTTTGGTTGAGTAGATTTTTGTGTATAGGCTTGAGCAATAAATCCTTTTAGAATTGCAACTTAATCTTGATCCTTTGTGCCTGACAATGTTATCCATGTATCTTATGAATCGTATCCAGGTTGTTTTCCACTCCTCAGAACCGGAAACATCTCCTTGTCTGAAGGAGCACCTCTTCTTTTGCTCCACGAGTATACCTGGAAAGAAGACAGATCACTGAATCAACATAAGAGCCCAACTAGTTTTCATCCCTTCTCTGCTGGAGCCCATGTGTAATTCAGTTCCCTGCTTACAAACTTGATTTTATTTTCCTTGCAGTTGTAGAGGTATGTTCTGCCAGCTTAGGGGGAGAGCAGGGATCAAAGATCTTCTGGCTGGGAAAACAGTCAGGAAAAGAAGTGGATGGTTAAAGAACAAAGCTATTTTAATCAAAATTTAATGTTAGGTGAAATGAATCAAATACATTTATGATTATTTTTATGATTATACTACTTGTACAGAATATTTTTTTCTCTCCACACATGGAAAATGCAAATCTATTGTCACTTCTGGAAGGACTCTAGGGAGTACTGAGTGTAATAATTCTGAAGAAAATAGAGCACTGTTTATAATACTACAGTTAAATAAAAATGTATAAACTGCACTGCTTAAAATCATTAATAAATCCATCTGATAAATTAATGAGAAAAATATAATTTTACACCTTTTTGGTGGTGGTGGTGATTATTTTCATTTTATTTCATTTTCCATGAGGTGAATTGATATAGAAATTCCTCACTTGATTAAACTGGGGAAAAAACCAAGAATAATGTGACTGGGATGTGGCTGAATTAAATCAGACAAATGATTTCATTACCAAGACTTAGGTGTAAATGCTGCAAATATCTAGTTTGGTTCTAATTTTCTAATTAATATGCGATTCTGGGCTACTGTTTAGTTCAAAATAATACCAGAATGAACAGGCATCACTAATTGATTACACACTAAGACCTAACTAACGTTGTTGCAAAAAAAAATTTAGACAGAACAATGGCCCTTTGTTTTTGCAACAAAAATGCTGATCTAATAAATATGAAAAGGAATGTCTGGGACTTCCAGAGAAGTCGGGGAAAGAGGAAATCTTTGTGGGAAGAATTGGCTTCCCTGAATAGTTGTGGGAGAATCATGAATATAGATGCTCTGCATACATTCAGAGCACATACCGGAAAGTTATTTATTGAAAATTACACCTTCATCCACAGACTTCGTGTTAGACTTGATTTCATCAGCCGAGACTCCTGAACTCTGCTTCTGTCAATATGAATTATCTTTTAAAACTATTGGGTTTTGCTCACTTAAAACCCTTAAGGAATTCTTATTTTCAAACTATAATAATGGAAAACTGGAAAACTTTATCTCACAAGACCTAAGACTAAGATGTTAATGGATAACTATGAAGAGGAAATGAATACATAAGATGCTTGAAGCTTTTGTATGAGAATGAGGAAAAAATTACTTTTCCACCTAAAATAGCACTTTGCCTATTCTAGAATTTTTGAAGGGCAAATAAGAGAAATGACCTTTTTAATTGGTGACATGACAATGACAACCTCCATTTTCAAACAATGACTACTAGTTTTAATTTTTCAAGCAAAAATGCAGTCAAAAGATGGCAGTCAATGCCGGGGCTTCTCCAAAAATGTAGTAGTCTGCGTTATTCTATATTTCTCATGCCTTATGGTAAATTTTTCATGATCAGCTTTATTATTTGCTGTCTTCAAGTCAATCTTTTCTGGACAGGTCTCTACAGTTTGTTTGGCGAGATTTCAGAACTGGTTTGTCATTGCCTCCTTTCCAGAGCTGAGAGAAAGTGACTGGCTGAAGGTCATCCAGCTGGCTTTGTGCTTAAGAACTAGAATTCATGATCTCCCATTTTTTAGTCTGAGGCCTTAACTACCAGACCAAATTGGCTCTCTAGGATTTATACAGAATACAAATTACATCTGGCTCTTTCCTTTGGGCCAAACGGCAGAGCAAATGTTTGTGAAAGCTCATTTTAGGACTATTCCAGTCAGAGAATATGGAAAATATTGAAGAAGTGGCAAGATTCTGGCTTTCCTATTTCCTGTAGTATTTTTATTTTTTATTACCCTCTAGCCACTTATATCTTTTTTTTTTCATCGTGCTTTCCATTACTCCATCACTTTCCTCTCTTCTCACCCTCCCCCCCCCATTTTCCAAAACTGTCTTTGCCTCCAATGGAAAGATGACAGAAGGGTGCTTTTATTTTCCTCTACAGAACTGATGGGAAATATTTCCGCTAAGTAATTGAATATGGTAATAAAATTTACAACCACTCAGGCACCCGTTTGCACAAATTAGGCCTTA